>NC_133206.1:367500-407500 GCF_958299795.1 Porites lutea
ATAATGTTTAGGACTAGGCGGGTTATAGACATTTTTGGCATACGCTCTGCAAACCGATTTCAATATCCTCGTTTTGTGGTACTGACTTGTAAAAAGGCTTGCGACGTGGTATCTTTGGTTACTTCCTAGAAAGGTAGGAAAAATACAATATACTTTTCTTTCTGAAAAAAAAAATATAGATAATTTCGGTCCATGTCGGTAGTCGGTTAATAATTTTCCTGTCGGTAGTCGGTAATTTTTTCGCGTTTTGTCGGTAGTCGGTAATATTTTTTGCCTTTTGTCGCTAGTCGGTTAACCCCATTCACACACTCAAGAAAGACTCATCTGGCAACAGAGCTATATTCTTTGAAATAAAATATGGTATGGGCCCCAATTATTTACATGAAAAGTGAGGGGGTGGTCTTTTCTCTCAAAACTTCATAATTAGAAAGCTGAAACTTTGGCAGATACATAAATTGATAGCTTGTGTCGATTTTGCGTTTTTCAATAATTTGAATTTTATCACGTGACTTAACACGGCCGGAAAGTACTAAAATATCTGCAAACAAAAATTGACAGCTTTTTTGTTGTAAACAATAGAGAATAACCACGGAAGTGATATATTAAACAGCCCTATAGTATTATTTAACAGGAAAAATTTACAATAAAAACTGTTACCATTTTTCATGAAAACGTTTTTAGGTAAAGAAAGCTCAAGTAAGCTATCATGAATAATTCAATAAGGGCGAATTGCCACAAGTTAGCAATGTTAGTATCTGGCAAATCTTTACTTGTCTAAGCCCAAAACGTTGAGAGAAAGACCTCCCCTTCACTTTTTAAGAGACAAATTGAGGGCCAATTCCCTAAGACACTTGAACAGACCCTGGACAAACGCAGCACACAAACCAGTCAGCTAACAAGTATTAGATACTTGTGACCTTCCTTTGTGGCCGTTTCCACCTAGTTAAATTACATAAGTGTAATCGATTCTCTTAAGCAACAGAACTTCTGGGCATAGAAAATATGTTCTACAGTGTACGTTTGCGGCGACTTTAAATTTCTCTGACTGTTTAAGTTACAGCTGGCATACAGTGAGGGACAAGCCTACCTTCACAGACTTAGACTGTTGCGTTAAATCGAGCAATTTTCAAGGAATCGTTTCAGAAACGAGAATTGAAAAAAGGGTTTTATCTCGGGATAAGTGTAAAGTTCTTTAAATACTGCGTCTTTGACTTCAAGGTCGTGGTCGTATCATTAGTCAGGGTGACTCTATAGCTCAGGTTCTATATACAGATTTAACATTTGACCCAAGAGATTTTATAGCCGTACTGTGTCTAATTAATTAAAAATAGGTATCTTCGTATATCTAACCTTGTCGATTCTATCGCATGAAGCCTTACCTAGACGTGCTTTTGGCGTCTACCCACTGATCAAAAGCCTCATAAATATAATTTTTGCACCTCCCCAATGTCTTTATAAACATACATACGTTGAATATTTCCACAAGTTGAAGTTAATTGGAGAGATAGTAATAAGGTAGCCCTATAAATCATTTATAGATTATCATATACTCTTTTCTGAAATTAAACATACATTTCCTCTTTTTGCTTTCTAACTGTAAACAGTTAAATAAAGAAAAAACTGATTATCGAAGTGAAGAAGACGAATAAAATTAGACGCAACAAACGTTTACCGTTTTTATTGTAGTAACTGGTGGCTTGTCAGTTGAGGTGTGTCTGTCCCTCCTCTTCGGGAACCCGTTGAAACTATTGGCAAGTAATAAACGACCGTCTAAAAGGAGAGTGTACTTAGCATGAAAAAAAAATCTGAGCTCTGGCATTCTTGCAAGAGAGAGAGACGCGAAATCATCATTTGTGATGTAAATGAGCGCAATGGACGATATTATTTTAAAAACGCATCATCTTTTCAGAAATATTTTCTGTCTGCGCTACAACGCAAAGCCAATGTGCTCAAATTAATCCAAAAAAGTTCCGTTTTCGACGGACAGTTGATCCGGATTAGTGTGGACGCAAGGCGTTATTAGCTTTTTAAGAATAAAGTTGCATTTTTTAAACCTATCCAACCTAGTGCGTACGCACTGAATTATAGAGCCTGTGTTCTTTTCATTGATGACCCGCACGGACAAGCGCGATAGTAACTTGTATCATACCGAGATAATTGAAACTTTATGATATGCAATTTTTGCCCTTAAGGAAGTAATTTAGATTTGTCTAGCTGACATCAATGCTTAAAAGTGAATTACGTGCGGTGGAATTAGCCAACGTCTTGAAAACGTTTCTCGCTTCCCATTTTCAAATCACTCATTCTCAGCATGACACTTTGCAGGCGAAAACAAATGAAAAAGTGTTTTAATAAATTTTCTGCTCTGCTGATTTTTTCATTTAGAGTTGTGAGTGGTGATGTTTACATTAAGACATAATCGAAACAGAAACAAGCATCGGAAGCTGAAGAGTACTCAGTTCGAAACACATATAATATCGTTTTATCAGTCTTCGATTGTTAATCTGACTGCCACTTTCCCGCAACCTAAATTCTGTAAGCATCATTAGGTTAACAGGTAAGTAATATGTTTCGTCTTGAACATTTCTTAAAGAAAACATAGAATTGAGAAAGAGTTAGTAACTTGCATAATTTCTTGATTTATTTCGTAGATTCAGTATTTGGAGTCAGTCTAATACTTGTTTTGATATCTTAGGGATCGATTTTGTCAGACGTAGTCTTTTGTCTATAAGCGATAAGTCAAGAGTTATCGATGTATGTAAAAAAAAAGAATCTTTCGCAAAGTCTTCTCCTAGATTACTTTTAATTAACAGTACCTGAAAGCTTAGACAATCTCTCACTAACTCGATCTTATGCTGCTTAATTTGCTTCCATTGATTGTTGCTTCAACCCTTTGTCGCGGCTTTAAATTCAAGGGAATTACTCACTTATGATGTCCCATTTTGCACTTAAACAGGATTAAGTAATATTTATAATCAGTCTAACTTTTAAAATTTTGTATAAATAATATGATCAAATGTCCGCAGTGGATGGCTCCAAGTATGGAAAATAAATGACACGGAAAAACTTTTTCTGTTCATGTAACAGAAAAACTATCACCAGTCAGTAAATGGGAGGAAAACGAAAATGGTTCGTTCGAGCTTTCCTTAAACCTTGTATTTGAGCAAATTTATTTGAGAACAGTGAATTCGCGTTTTGACAACGTTTAATAAAAAAAATCAATCATGTATATCTAAATAAAAGAACGCTGACGTTTGTATTATGCATTGCAGGATAAGTTAACCGGTTAAGTTTTAATCTCAGAAAAGAGTAGGGGGCAATTTTTATAGTTTATTGACTTTATAAACTTTTTCCGGAGACTATCACGCGGTAATTCAACCTCTAATTACCCTGAAAAGTTCTGTCAAGCTAAAGAAAATTTATTAGTATTTTGATGTTATCATTTCCATAAGAATATTGTTCAGCCAGCTGTTTCTAACCCTAACCCTAACTCATAGTAAATAAATTATACAGTTACTCGGCATATAAGAGATCGTCTTACGACGATCAACTGATGACATTTTAACAGTTTAAGAAAACTGAACTATGTATATATATACTTAACAATGATCCGCTCCGAATACTCTGTTGTTTTAATCTGAGCGTGCGTTTCCTCTCAGTAAAACTCTAGGACTAAAATTTAAAGCGATCATATTAACTATTTTAGGCAAGCGGATTTACTTTTTCAACGCTTGACGGAAGAGTTGATAGGAAATTAAAAGTTACGTGCAGCAGCTCAAGTGTACAAATGAAGTGTAGAGTCGTAAGGCTTTAGTTACGGCTTTTCGTAGTGCATTATCCTGATTTGCTAATTTATATTCTAGTTTTGAAAAACACTTCTTTCTTCTTGGTAAAATAAACGCAGCATTTACCTTAGCAGCAGTTGCCCGGTTTCATATTTTTCGTTATTACTTTTAACTGCCACTTTTAAGCTGGCATTCTGAATTGGAGGCAGCCAACATACAGTCCGCAGCTTATGGCAGCTAAATTGTTTTTCTTCTCTGTTGGATAAGGAAGTTGTTGCATTGGACATTGTTTGAATTTGCGTAGGGGGGGGGGGGGGGGGAATGAATTCACTGACCAGTTGTCAACAACCATAGGACAAAAACTGGTGTTTGGGCAAACGAAAATGTAAACGCAAATTTATCTATTTGAAATCAGTCTAACTCCAATAAGTAGCCCATACTTGTTTAATATAACATCACATGCTTTTGAAAATAGTTCGTAAATAATCATATTAAATACGTCTTTTCTTCAGGACTCTTCATGATAACAAAGCGAAATGCTGTTAAGCATGATTAATCTTCGCCAATGTTAGCAAGCTTTTTACAACAATCAGAGAACATTTTGAAGTTATGGAAGTGCGATCAAAATGTAATGGCATCAAGTAGAAATGTTTATGAGTCATGATTACAGTCTAACCTCTCCTTACAGACACCTGTATAATACGGACACCTCTCTATCACGGACAGTTCGTTTGGTCTCAGAAATGCTAAAAATCAGACATTCCCTACCTCTATAATACGGACACCTCTATAAAGCGGACAATTGGTTCTGTCCCTTTGGTGTCCGTATTAAAGAGGTTTGACTGTACTAGGTTTTGGTAGCTATGGAGATATTAAAACGCTGATGTGTGATTTTCACGACATACATTCTTAGTCTGATATGGTTAGCGAAAACAAATATGTTTAAGTCCCTGCACTTAAGTAAATTTTTCAGAGCAAGCTCATTTTTACCGTCATTACATTACATTAACATCTCGCTAGTGCTCATCACTTAAAGCTGCTATGGTGATGCCGTCCGCATCTCATCTGAAAGGCAGCGGCGTCACTGAGGATAGGCCAAATACAACTGATGTTAAGTAACATTTAGTCGAAAAGTTATTAGTATTGTTATTCCTTATCCGTCCCCTTAGGGTTTTATTTTAGATAACAGTGACAATGATTTGACTGAAAAAGAAATTAAAAAGCTTAGTTTATGTTTGAGTCCGGTTCCGGTTGCGATAAATGAATGTTTACATCTATATCGGTTCTATTTGCTAATACCACCTTTTTGTTCTCAGCAAGGTCATCAAGTTTGCTTTTGACCAATACTGTTTCCCTCTCTCTTGACATGTATAGCGGACCAACTACGTTTTCTATTACTGCTCATGCAAATAAAAAGGAGTCTAAACCTGCTATAAGATTGGGAAATACTGATTACACTGATTACACTGCCTATTTGTATATGAGAGTAGGTTTGAAGTTTTAGGATGAGGCGTGGGCTTAGAGAAATATTGCTGATGTTTTTCCTAGTCTTTAAATGTATTAGTCTTCATTTTACGTGCAGTGAAATGAAGTCGGCACTGCTGCTGAACTTTCATGCAGCCTCATGCGCTCAATATTTATCTTTCGGTCTTTTTAAAATACATTAAACACTCAATGGCTCTCGAGAAAAGAATATAAACTGGCCACTTTTTATTATTTACTCTTAGTGTTTTTTGAAAGTAACCTTACACTTTGTCTATTATTCTAAAATAATTCTTTGCACATTAAACGGCAATTTGTTCTTGTTTTCTTCGTTAAGTTTCCTTGATTTTGATATCCTACCAACAAGGAACCTTTACAAGGAAACAAAAAAGACTGAAAAATTTTGCAGTTTTCTCACATGATGCGACAATCAGAGATGTAGTCAGATAATGATGAAGTTTTGAGTAGTTAACGATAAAGTTGCAGTTGTTTTATCATTTATCATCGTTAATGAGCAATTCAAGAATATGATAAAATCTTAGTGTAGATACGTGATGCATTAATAGTATTGTTAGTCACTTTCTCAGATTCATTTTGGTGTTTTTTTCTGTTTTTGTGAGTCGTTGTTATTGGTATAATTATTTCGCCAGTATATTCTTGTTAATGATTTTCGCAGATTCATTTCAGTCTTTGACGTAAAGTAAAATTACCCGTTGTTAACAAGGCACCTCTTGCAAGTAAGTAGTAGGTAACAAGCACAATTTCCAAAAAAGCGATACCCATACATTCACATGTGGATATAATGATTTTTGCTTTGGTTGGTGAATTGTTATCCATATGGGTTATCACCCTGATGGCGAATTCTTATAGAAACATCGTGCTGAAATCTCAAATCAAGTATCTTAGGGATTTGCAAGATTGTTTTCGAAGTGTGTAAAAATACTTGGAAGCAGGTCAGTAAATTTTGATGGGGTGAGGAAGGTGCATCGGGACCGGGTATTCTTATTGCTGTTCGCATAGGCTCTGCGCATTACGGGGCAGTCTGAAAATTTGTCAAAATGCCAAGGCGTTTCCTGGAAAATGCTCATTTTCTGAAAAGACGCTCTTACACGATAGTTAGGGTTAGTTACAAATAGTTCCCTTCCCGTAGTTTAATGTCAACTCAGTGCTTCAAATATACAAAATATCTGTTTGCCAGGTTTGTGTAAAACCCTGACCTATTCTTTTTAGTTTTTATCCTAGTTTCCAGATTTTATTCTGTTTTTTTGTTTTTGTTTTTGTTTGAGCTAGTTATAGTATCGAATGTGTCGCAAGCTCAAACCAACCCATTGTTTACAAAGTCAATCGGACTGCCTTCGAGGAAAAAAATGTATAATCATTCGAGTATTTTTTAATTGGAAAACTATCACCTGTCTGAAATATAATTATGAGAACATTAGAGAAGCAGACCTACAATAGCCGTATATACACTTAAAGACTTCTTTTGGCTCTTGCGGCCTAAAGAGGATCAATCCAAAGACAATCACAAGACTTTGCTGAGGCATCACTGGGAATGAAAAATCAGATTGACAGTAGATGAGAGCAGACCAACACACGCGCGAGCAGAATACTGAACTGAATGCGAATGAATAAATCATGTATGAAATACGAAAGAAGCGATTTACTGATAAATTATATCCCCTCAGACATGCCTTTTAGTTGTACAAGCAGTGTAAAAAAGAGCAAAAGAAATAAGGCTTCACAATTACACTCCAAAACAACTGCACATGATCATGATAATGGCAAGGATCACTTTTTACCTAGTTATTTTGCTTGATGAGCTTGATTGCATTTCGTGATACTTACAATTTACTTTTCAATTCATAAAAATGAACTTAGTATCCTTTTTCTTCCACTTGGAGGCTGATAACATTAATTATACAATTCCATTGTATTTGCGACTGTTTTTTTCCTTGAGAGTTAGACAGCTGTTTTGTCCTGGGGATGTGAGTTGTTTTTACGGAAAACGTGAGTACACTATTTCCTCTAAGATATGTAAGTAGGTTATTTAAGAGCCGGGATTGGCACGAAACGTTTCATATTTTAAACAAGTAAAGGCAAATAGTAAATTACATAGTTTATAACAGTTGAGACGTGGTTTTCATAGCATTAATTTCTAAAAGAAAAAAAAGCTTCAAGTGCAGATGGACAGCGACAACATAGAAAAAGTTGTCGTCGTTAAGGCTAAATTTTTAAAATGCTTTGCAAACGGCCTTAAAAAAAGAGAATCGACAAAATCCCTGTTTTTTTTGTAGGATCTTAAATTCATTTCTTTTTGCGCATGGGTAAAATTTTTTTGCCAGTGGATGACTGACTGAAGCAGAGTTTTAACCTGCGGCAAATCACTTGAGTTTCTATTTGTTCTGTAAGTAACGCAGTAAAATAGGAAATGAGAGAACCGACAAGAGTTCGCCAGCAGCCTTTTGTTTTTTTTTGGTGAGATATAGGTTTTGCTATTTTCAATGATCGATGATTGATTCACTTCGCTGATAAATCGTATGTCATTAACAATTATGCTGCATCCTGATCACTGACTTGAGAGATTTTTAATTACTGTTAATAGCTTAACATCTCGAAAGCACTTATCAGTGATGGATAAACGGTGAGTGAAAAAGAATTTATTTTGTAAGCCAAATTAGTACGTAGGTTTAATTTGAAAGAAGAAATTAGTGCAGTGCTCATAGAAATTCAGTAACTGAATAATTGATCGAACTTAATTAACGTACGTTTAGACTGTATTAACAAATTAAATCAAGCACTGACCAACTCGGGTTCTAAATTCACTGGCAATGGATACTTAATATAATTTTGGCTTCTCCGGCGTCAATTTAATGCCGGGCCTATTTTGTTTGCTCATGTTTCAACATATTAAAAGTCTCAGTTCCTATTTATTTTTATTTTGACGGGCAAATCGTAAATGAGAAAGCCATTAAGATTACTGCCTTTTTTACCTTCTCACTATAATTATGTAGCTCGCAAAACGTCTGTTGTTTCCGGGTGGAGGCAATTTAAATCTTTAGAGAAACAATTCAGGGGCACCCAACGGCAATTTTAGGGAAAATATCTGTTCGGAAGACGATTTGAGAACTAGAATTTTCGGAACATTTGTTTTAAAATTTCTTGCTTGCCTGCCTCTCCTAGGATTTTCAAACATCTATAAGATGGTATAATTACCCATTTTAAACGGATATTTACCCTAAAAAAGGCCACCTAGAATTTTCGGGAACCTTTTCCTGGCTGAAATTTTCGAAAAGGTAAGTTTTGACCCCTATAATTTTCGGATCACTAGACTTTCAGCTAGGAAATCCGAACAGATGAAAAGTTTTTAGGGGATAAAAATATGCCTATATCTACCGTTTAAATACTAAAATATGCTCAACAATGCTATTTTAAGTGGTTTTGAACTGTATCCTCGTTGGGTGCCCCTGACAATTGCATTTACTAAATCGGGAAGAATTTTAAAAAGAACAAGTTCAATCTGAAAAATTCCGACAGAATAAAACTTTTAGCAAAAAAAAAAAACAAAAACAAACCTAAAACAAATTCGAGACAGATCATTTGAAATTGCACAAATATCATAACATGTACATAAGTTGTTTGAATAAATGTAGGAACGTACAGATAAAAGAGGAGTACAATTTGGACATTCCTTTTTTCGTGCCTAAGGAAGTATCTTCCACTGACGACGCAAAATATCTAAAAGGCAAAAGTGTTGATGACACCTTGGATTCCTTCTATATAAATTACCTTGGATTTAGAAAACGGGTACCCTGCGAGCAGAGGCCCTTCGATCTTTCTAGATAAGTCTCTTCCCGACTTATCTAGGGAGATCGAAGGGCCTCTGCCCGCATGGTACAAAACTGGAGCTTGTTATGAGAATACTATGAGAACACTGCTCCGTAGTAATCGAGCGTCATTGTTTAAAGAAAATACCTATTAAATGCAAAACAATTGTTTATGATCAGCCAAAATTTAGTTAAAACGCACTTTTGTAAGGGGAGTGTAAAATGCAGACTGCGGACCGACTTCGGACTGACTGCGAACTATTGTTTTTAGGGTTCGAAAACAATGGTAATATTGTTGTCACGTACTCATTTCAGATTTGCATGGTGAAAACAATAGTTCGCAGTCTGCGTTTACACTGACCGCCTTTGTAACAGCTCTTAAAGAAACCTTGATTCTGTACAGGGATCAGAACAGTTTTCTTTATGACCTGGCTTAACATGTCAGGTCGTATTTATTTATTGTAAAGAATGCTAAGCCTATACAGGAAAAACTTGCATAATGATAGAATGTTTTCTAATATAAGCTGAAATAAATGATAGACTCTTCTAGAACGAATCACTTGTGTAGGTAATTCAGTATTGAAATGTATGTAAAATATCGTGAAGCCAAGGTTCGCCGCGTACAATATTAAGGTGCTTGTATTTTTAATTCCTGGAGGTAACCTCTGTATTATTTCAGATGGAAAGGAGGATTTTTAAGCGATTTTTTGTTTGTAAAAAATTCCAAAATGAACTAACATATTTCGAAAAGTCCTTAATTTCTGCAGTGGCATTAAAATATGGCTGGTTAAACGACATGTAATTTATTGCTTTTTTTCTTTTAACTATCCATTCGAGCTGTCTGTACCTTGCATGGCTGGCTCCTTATCACCCTTATGACTTCCTTCGTGCTTTCCCCTTTGGGTTTAATACCTTTTTTATTCCCCCTTTTTTATTTCCTTTCTAAAAACTTTCTAAGTAATTATTTATAAGGTAATGAAACCTAATAAAGCTGTTTTAGAGAAAATCCTTGTTTTCTAGAACTTTTTTCTTCAAACTATCTGTGTCTTGAAAGAGTGGCCTGGCGTTGTTTACGGATAAAAATTGCAAAAAAAGTCACTCACTTTCCCTTTTAAATCATCATTACCATAATAATGATCTTTTCTCGAGCGTTAACATAACAATACAGAACTGTTAAATAATGTAGCAACACTTTGCTAAATGAGTTGACCGTACCATGTTTTTGCGGGAACTATACTCACTATATAGTTTACAACTGAAGTGTAAAAGTTCATCAACAAACTATCACAACTCGTTCAATTTCGTTTCAAAAATATTGCATGAACTTAACCTATCTTAATATTGAGTTGAATTGTTGTACAGCATATATTGCTTTTCTGTCTAAGTTGTGGTTAATATAGTACGTAACAAACTCAAAACGTCATCCACTAGATCAGATGTATATCAACCAGTAGAGAAGAGAATTATTGTCCTTGATGTTTGCTTTCCGTTCCACTGAAACTTTCTTTTCTTGGTGAAATTTAACTGAATACTCGTGCATTATAGAGGTAGGTTTTCTTTCCTATTTTTAAACAGGCTGAGAATTAACTTGATTTGAACTTCATTTCAGTGGGCTCTTAGAACTGGTGTGCGATTCTGCGATTAACTAAGTCAACATACTTGGAACTTTTGTTGAACGGTCAAATTAATAGGTTCAGTCAAATCTGTCGAAAAGCACTTTTTCCGAGTGGCGTGGTCTGCTCAAACTTATCAAAAGTATATAGTGTAGTCCTGAGGAACAAAAGAATCAACTGAACTCGCCCCTTTATTTGGAATTTTTAGCGTTATTTGTATCTACTAAACACGATTCGACAAATGCAATTCAGTTATATTGTGGCCTGAATTTTGCGTCAGTGGCGTAAAATGAAAGGTACTTCCTTACGAGGAAAGTTGAAGTACGGTTTTACATATTTCTTATCTGGGATATCATTTAAATTTGTTATCCGTGATAAAACTACAGTGGAAAGTCGCTCATTACGCTCTCGGCGACTCTCACTTATACAGAATGAAAATTGGGCACTAAGACGGCTTGATGGAGTCGTGCCAAAACAAAGCCGGAACCTCCAATGTCCGGATTTTAAATGCTGGCAGGACTGTTTGTTGATTGGCGAGATTTTTGTGATAATTGTTTCAACCTAACATTTTCATACCCGATGAATGGATTTTGACGATTTTGTTTAGATTCCGGCAAGCAACCTTTAGGAAGAATATTCAAAGAAATATGTCTAAAAAAATTCCCAGAAAGAGTGTACCGGAAAAGTGTCTCAAACACCGTTGACATTCCTCAATCTTATATTAGAAGGAGACATATAAACTCCGCCTGATGGGCATTGGAGCTTTTTTTCCAAACCTAAATCAATTAAAAAATAAACTAGGAGGCTTCGCGTCGACATTTTGACCCCTTTTAACCCCTGTCATTAGATAAGTCGCAATGAGATCTTGTATGTGTAATTGTAATGAATTTTTGTCTTTTCATTTCAATAGATTTTAGCTACTGACGAAACGTTCTACAACGCGGCGTTATGTCAGCATTGTTCACGTTCTCTGAGCCTGCGCAGATTGGTATTCGCACAGCCTTTTCACTGCTGGTGGCGGTGAATTTGATTGGTAACTCGCTGGTCTGTCTTGTTGTTCTCCGCAATAGATCCATGCGAAACACTATGAACTACCTGCTAGTGAACTTAGCTTGTGCTGATATGATGGTAGCTATCTTCATAGCGCCACAGTACATACTGCTACATACATTCAAGCATCCGCATGGCTCTTCAGGTGACTACTTATGTAAGTTCATTACCGGTGGCAACCTTATGTGGATCGGGGGCGTAGTTTCAGTTGTGTCACTCATCGCTATCGCTTTCGAAAGATACTTTGCAGTATTGTATCCACACGATGACAAATTACGCATCACCAAAACTAAACTTAGACTGATCATTCCAGCGTGCTGGCTGTTCTCTCTACTGTGGAACTTTCCTCTGTTCTTCGTGGTGCGTTACAGTAAAGAGTTAGACTTTTGTCACGAGGTGTGGCCAGATGGATGGTACATGAACGCATACAGTCTGGGGTGGCTCATTGTGATTGGCCTGCTCCCACTGAGTATTATGACCTGCCTGTATAGCCGCGTGGTTTATAACCTTTGGGTGAGAGGCGAACAACCAGTTGAAGTCACGCAACAAGCTCTGATCAAGTCACGCAGACGAGTCACTAAAATGGTTCTCACCGTGACAGTTGTGTGTGCAGTATGCTGGCTACCAAACCTTATTGTTTATGTTTTGGATTTTTATGGTTTGATGTCTCACGGTGGTATTGTCCACACAACAACTGTTGTCCTGGTAACTTTAAATTCCGCTGTTAATCCTATAATCTACTGTTTTCAAAGCAAGCGCTTCAGGATTTGTGTCAAAGCATTATTATTTTCTCCATGCACTTTGCAACGAACTGCCTTAGTGGAACCTACCCCATGCGGTAGAGGACAAAGTCGGTCCAACAGGACAAAAAAGCTTTCCACACATGTCATGTGAAATAAATTTTTATGATTACACTTCAAAAAGGGCGCTAAAATCCAACCTTGTTCTCACAGTCTTCTTCTCTTAGAGGGACCATTTGAAATGATGTTGGCCAAAATGGACTACGAGATTGAGTACGAAATGCATCATGAATTCACAAAACAGGAATACTTTTGAGGATTTCAAACCAGGAATCGTTCACCCAACTGAGCTGTGTCATTGGAGTTTTTTTTATAGTAAAACTTAAAAGGCTTCCGGTGCGTAACCAGACTCTTTAGAATTTTAAAGTCAGCGGGTGTTAGCCTGTTCCAGGCTCCAATATAGTAGTTGGGTCGTCCAGTAAAAAGTGATGCGAAAAACGCAGAGACGGAGAAAGAGGGCGCCTTGCTTTCCTTCCCTACTATACTATCTGAGAGCCTGGTACAGCAGTCCAAGAGCGTGTTCGCTAGTAGAAACTTACAAAAAAGGAAAAATGTGACTTTTAAAACATCTTTTGTAAAACACCAGTTGAAATATGTACGGTTTTAGTTCTCCATTTTTAGCGAACGTAAGGAGAAACTCCAAGACATTTATTTTTACCTATAAAAGTCACCTGTTATGTTTTGAAGAATTACTTGAACACAATGCATGCTTATCATATTACTTTTGTATAAGAAAAATATAGTGAAATAATTTATGGCAGGGAAACTTAACGTAATGAGACAAAATTGATATAAGTTGTTGTAAATTTACAAATGTAGGAAATGAAAGTTTTAAAGATATCCCATTATATATTGCTCAAGTCCATATAGCGTCGTTTAATTCATTTTATTGCCAGAGATATTGAATAGTATCCCTAGGAAAAGTGCAGGGCTCAATTGTAGACACAAATCATGTCATCATTGGTACAAAGTTATACATGCATCCAGCCATCTCGCTCATAATAAAATCGATCTAAGGTATAAAGCTTCATTAGATCCACAGCTCCCTGGGGGTACTCCCTTATTTTTGCTGCCCCAAAGGGGTTTGGGTTTTGCACCGTTTTGGTCTGAAAACGGGTATGGACTTCGCCCATTTTGGTCTGAATTTGGGTATGGTTTTAGAGGGAATACGGGAGTGCATGAACGTATTTGCCGTTTCAGTTCCAACTGAATAACAAAGAAAGATTCGAATATGCCAATTCGAAATGGGTTTCATGAAGAAATCTTTTTGTTGGCGTGCTAATTTAAGTAATGATAACATAATTTCTGCTTACGCAAGGTCTGAAAACGGGTAGAGAGTTTAGAGGCCGCGCGGGAAGGTCTAAAAACCAGAGTGGAAAATGACAATTTTTTTAGTCTGAAATAGGGTCAGGATTTGGAGAACCGGGCGGCACAACCCCACCACAAATTTCCCGGAATACCCGACCCCCCCCCCCCCCCCCCCCCAACCTGGCCACAGCTAGTATCATCAGTGACTAAAGAAACTGCTACTTTGCAGCCTCGGCATTCAGGTCAATACTAGGTTACATTATCATACTACTAGTTCATACAAAATTTTGTCATGCCCAGGTGAAAGCATAAAATAGGGCACATCCCGACTCGCGTTAAATAAATAAATGAACTGAACGCTGACTGGTATGACGTTGCGTTAAGTTTTGCTTTCAGTTAGTCACCAATTAGATCAAACAGTCTGTGATAGATAGATGGATAGATAGTTTATTCACCTTAAAAACTTTCAGCCAAAGGGCTGAATTGCGATAAGGGTTTGCAAATGTAATAAATTACAACTAATTAAAGAAAGATATTAACTTACATTTTTAAAACTGTTATAAAATTACAAATTCGAAAACTATACAATAATAAACTCATTGCCTGTAGTTCTCAACTACTGTAAACATAACTTAATGGAAAAACTATTCTTGCATCTTTCAGTTTTACTCTGGATGGATAAACGTTTTATCTTCTCTCAGAAAGTAGCTGATATCTACTTGGAAGTAGATTAATTTTGGAGACTGTGAGATTGATTAGCACACTGTACTTCGTCGAACAACTTTGCCGCAATTGCCTCTCTTCTATCATGCGTGGAAAGTTCGGACAGCTCTAGAGTCTTAGCAGTATTTGATAGCTTAGGGTAAATAATCTTCATAGCGCGTTTTTGCAGTCTTTTTAAGCCTTTGCTTAGATAACCTGGTAGATCGCGATGAAAAACTGGGCTGCCGTACTCCAAAACAGATAGTCTTCACGTTAACTGTTTGCCCGATAACAACAAAGGTGGATTTTGGTCCACGCGCGTGGAAACATAGTGTTTTTGGCGCTAAAATGGTAGAAACCTTTTTCAACCACAAATTTTAGCCCCTAATGGGATTCAATTCTTTCCAGCCTTTCTGTGCTTCCTTTTTCACGTTCAATCGTCTGTGAAGAAACAGCTGGGCTGAGTGCCAAAGTGTGTAAAAAATCCGTGTTCTATAGGCAAATTTCGAGGTCATAATAACCACGAAGCTATCTTTTGCAATATTTTTCACTTATGGACACATCTGAAATGTACCCCACTTTCTCTTTTTGAATATAATGACTTGACGCATTCTCATGATGACTGGTATTGTCCTAGTTGCCTCTCTGACACGTTTCCTTTTAATCATTTTGATAGTGATACCGATTTCTATTTTGCCTTGTTAGATCTTCAACCTTCTGCCAATTTTGACGGCTCTCCTTTGGGAACTAAATATTTTAATCCGTTCTTGGAAGATCCTGATACTTGTCAACTTCTTCACAACCCTGACCTTGATCCAGACATCAATATGCTCTCATCAACTTCTAACTTACTATCTAGATGTACTTATATGAACAGTAAACAGTTCAATAATCTGTTCTCTGACTCCTCTAACTCCAACTGCTTCTCATTATTTCACTTGAATATGCGCACCCTTAAAAAACACTCTGTTGACCTAGAGGAATACCTCTCCACCCTAAATACATCTTTCTCAGCCATTGGCCTCTCTGAACCCTGGCTAGACACCACTTCTAATGATTTGTATAGAATCCCTGGTTACCATTTTACTTCTAAACCCAGACCTGTTGGATCAGGAGGTGGTGTTGGCATATTTCTTTGTGATACTTATGAATACAAGAAAAGGTGTGACCTTGAATCTATGAATTGTGTCCTTAAATCTCTTTTTGTTGAAATTGTCCTACCAAATAATGAGAAAAATGTCATCTTGGGCTGTTTATACAAACTCCCTAACGTTCAGACTGAAATCTTTGATGATGAAATTAAACAAGTCCTTGCTAAAATTGGCTTTGAGAATAAATTATGTTTTCTTTTTGGTGACTTTAACATCAATATTCTTAATGCTGACTCACATGTCCCTACTAATGGTTTCATTGATCTCATGTATTCTGATGTATTCCAATGGTTTCTATCCTCTTATCTCTAAACAACAAGAATCACGTCTCATTCAGCTACTTTGATCGATAACATCTTCTCCAATGACCTTGACAATCACAAATTTAGTGGTATCCTTTGGTCCGACATTTCTGATCACTTACCTATATTTCAGATCACTAATTATTCCCTTAAACCTAAAACTAAATCTTCAGTTTACCATAAACTCCTTGTAACTACTCATAACATTGAAAATTCTCGTTCCCATCTTTCATCTATTAATTGGGATTTCTCACAATCTTCCTCTTCAAATGCATTGTACAATTCTTTTATGGACTGTCTTTATCCAATCTGTGAAACATGCTTTCCTGTTAACATTATCACTGTCAAAGAAAATTCAAAAGCCAAACCTTGGTTTACCTCAGGGCTCCAAAACTCCTGTCGTAGGAAGTACGCTCTCTATAAACAATATTGTAATAATCCTACACCAGCTAATTAGCTATATATACCAAATTCCGTAACAAATACAACTATCTAATCAAACTATGTAGGAAAAAGTACTACCATGATAAATTGTCTTCTATATGTTCATCACTAAAAAAACCTGGTCCTTAATTAAATCCGTTATCTCTTCTAAACATTCCAGTTATGGACCTAGTGCCATGAAGGACAACAGATGTAACACTATTAACAACCCTCAATTAATTGCTAATAAGTTTAATGAATTCTTTACTAATATTGGTCCTTCTCTTGCCACTAAAATTCCCCACTCCACTGTTGACCACAAATCATATTTGCGTGGTTCTTTTAGTGATAGTTTCTTTGCTTCACCTACTACCCCTGATGAAATTATCAATATTTTGTCCTCAGTGAAGAGTAGTAACAGTGAGGGAGTGGACGGCATTAATGTTAACGTGATTAAAGCATCTATTGATCTCTTGGCATCTCCCCTCTCTCAAATGTGCAATACCTCCTTTTCGACTGGCATTGTGCCCGATAAGCTTAAAATCATCAAAGTACTTTCCATATTCAAAAGTGAAGATAGCACTAACTTCACTAATTATAGGCCTATCTCAATCTTACCTTGCTTCTCTAAAATCCTTGAGAGTGCCTTGTACCGTCGTCTAATGGACTATCTCACTAAACATAGCATACCCAATAATCATCAGTATGGGTTTAGAAAGAAACATTCCACTTTTATAGCAATACTGAAACTTACTAATAAAATATTTGATTCATTTGAGAAGAACGAATTCACAATTGGCATATTCATTCATCTAAAGAAGGCCTTTGATACCGTTAATCACTCCATCCTCTTAGATAAATTAAACTTCTATGGTATTCGAGGCACACCTTTTAACTGGACGTATAGCTGTCTCCTCTCTCGCTCTCAATATGTTCAAATTGATTCCTGGAAATCTCCACTGCTTCCACTTAAATGTGGTGTTCCTCAGAGTTCTGTGTTAGGGCCACTTTTATTTCTTATATACATTAATGACATTTTTTATGCTCTAATTATCTCTCATTCATCCTTTTTGCAGACGACACTAATATTTTCTTTCAACACAAAAATATCTCTGAACTAACTAAAATTGTGAACCATGAACTTTCTTTTGTGGCTACCTGGTTCAAAGCTTACAAGCTAACTTTGCATCCCGACAAGACAAAATCTATTTTGTTTCACCCTGCAAGAAAGAAAATAAATCTTGATGATCTTTCTATTAACATTAAGAAGAATAGTATTAATAGAGTAGAACACAAAAAATTCTTAGGTGTTATCATCCATCAAAACCTCTCATGGCAGGCTCATATAAAAGCCATTTCTTCCAAAATTGCCAAATCAACTAGGATTATTATCAAATCACGACAGTTTTTCCTTTCTAATACTCTTTACACATTATACAACTCTTTAATACTCCCATATCTTCAATACTCATCTTATTATTTGAACATCCACATACTCTAGAATCATCATTACTCATTCTCCACCAGGTGTACATACTTACTCACTCTTTAAGAAATTCAAAATACTCAACATATTTAATGTTTATAAGTACCATGTTTCTTGCTTTGTTTTCCTTCACATGCAGAAGCTCTTGCCCTCTCCTCTTTCATCTATTTTCGTTTTTAACTCTGATTGTCATCTATATCTCACCAGGCAAAAAGACAACTTACATCTTCATGCTCACAAATATTCTTTTGCTCTCGGGTACAGGGTCCTCAAATTTGGAATGACATTCCTCTCTCACTTCGTAATTCACTTACTCTTTCTAGTTAAAAACATAAACTGAGAGATTATTTTCAATCATTATAAGTTTAAACTAAGTTGATTCCTGAACAAACAACAAGTCACATTACTAGTGTTCCTAGATCTAAGCGCTGCCTTTGATACAGTAGACCATGATATATTACTGCGGCGCCTGGAATACAAATTTGGAATTAAAGATCAAGCAGTAACGTGGTTTAAATCCTATCTGTCGAATAGATCCCAGCGTATTGTAATCGGCAGTGCAAAGTCAGACAGTTTTGATCTAAAGTTTGGCGTGCCACAGGGCTCTTGTCTCGGCCCAATGTTGTTCTCCCTTTACACTAGTGAGCTTTTTGATGTCATTAGCCAGCACTTGCCAACGGCGCACAGTTATGCCGATGATACCGGTATCTATTTGGCATTCAATCCAAACGATGATTCCGATCAAGACGCCGCCATTGCAGCAATGGAAGCGTGCCTCTGTGACATCCGTAGCTGGATGATCAATGACAAACTCATGATCAACGATTCCAAGACTGAGTTTATGCTCATTGGGACGAAGGCACAGCTACAGAAAAATAAAAGCGCCACTCTAACTTTTGGCGAATCCATCAACTCTCCTAGCACGGAACCCCCTAGAAACTTAGGGGCCTGGTTTGACTGCCATTTCAACCTGAATTTTAACATAACCAAGACTTGTAGGAGTGCTTTTTTCATCTACACAATATTAGACACGTCAGAAAATATCTAAGCGTAGAATCTGCCGAGAAATTAGTGCACGCTTTCATCACAAGCAGATTGGACTATTGTAACTCACTCTTATACGGACTACCCTACTGCGCCCTCACTAAACTGCAGCGTGTTCAAAACGCAGCTGCAAGAGTTCTATATCTAGCACCACGGTTTTGCCATATCACACCAATATTATACGAATTACACTGGCTGCCTGTGACGTTTAGAATAGAATTTAAGGTTATTATAATCACTCACAAAGCAATCTATGGAACAGCTCCTAATTATTTATATCATCTCTCGTTAACTTTAAACCTAATTCTTCCTACAGCCTCAGATCAAATAACAAATATCTGCTTTCAAATCCTAACTTTAGGACTCTCCCTACTCTTAGTGACCAAGCCTTTGTAGCCGCCGCACCAAAACTATGGAATAATCTTCCATTAGATCTTAGATGCACCTCCGATTTTCAAGTTTTTAAACGTAATTTGAAGACTCACCTTTTTAAAAAAGCCTTTTCTGATATAATGTTGTAATGTTTGTAATTTTTTTTTTTTTTTTTTTACGGTATATTTTTAGACCTTTAATTGTAAGGCGCATTTGAAAATTGTATAGTTGAATTTGCGCGGTATAAATAAATGTTATTATTATTATTATTATTGAACTCAAATTTCTCTACCTTCAAACTCTTGTCTTTATTACTTTTTGCACACTATCATTAATTGTTATGTTTATTTTGCTTTATATGCAGTAATAATTCTTTATATGTTGTAATAGTTTGCCTTCTCTCTGCTAATCTTGTAATTATTAATTTTTATTCTCATTGCAACTTAGCAGCACATTGTAACTCTCTGACCTACGCCATGTAAGCCTCTGGCTTTGGCATCTCATTATCGTTAACTTGTGCTTTGTGTACTTATTTATCAATAAAGATTATATTATTATATTAGATTGTAGCTGCTGTTTAGTAGGAAATCCTTCGTCTTATCTTTGGAAAGTTCCAATTGAATTTAAATCCCGCCCATGCAAGCTTTACTTTAAGATTAGAATGTACAGAATGGTGATGCGCGATTGTAAACGTGCCCGAAAAAAAAAATCGCGGCTTGTTCAGCAATATTCTATATTCATATGAATATCTTATCTTCTCAAGCTAGGTTAAATCCAACTATTTGTGATTAAAATCAAAGAATATTAATCTAGCAGATATTCTGCGGCGTGAGTTTATTTATCCCCTTAACTTAGGCAACAAAGCTGCCCTTTGTTCATTAGGAAGGTAAGCACTTTTTTCCATTAGGATCAATCAAAGACTCACTAAAGAGCTTGAAGAGGTGTTAATCAATACGGATACAGCCTGGTCTCACCGGCATAGTAACGATCACTTTATGATACTGAGTTTGAAAGGATTTTCTACCGCAGTCGAATTTCCTACACTTTGTTTCCGGCTGCTCTCTCTGGCAGGACGCGCCTGTAACTCAGTACAGGTGGTCTTAGTTGTCGCGTGACTTCGAAGTGACAGCTGTCGTGGCATCAGTTTGAGGCTTGAAGAGGATTGATTGGAGGAACGACAACAGCAGAACATGGAGGATAACAATTCGATGTAGGTACGACGATATTGTTTGTTCATAACACCGTACACAACCGGATTTAAGCAGCTATGTAACCTTGTCAGGATTTCTGATGCAGACCACAGCTCATCGTACGAAACATGTCTGAAATCCTGCAACATCCAGGCAATTTGAGTTGGCAGTAAACAAGTTAAAAACAACAAAACGATCACTGCAACACTCCTGACTATCACTGCACCCTCTTTGTGGCTTTCTTCTTCAGTCGCGAGGCTTTTTCCTGTTTTATTATTTCGTGGCATAACAGGTCTCCTGCGTAAGAACAGCCATATTCGTATGTAACAGGTCGCTGTTATAAGTAGCGGCAGTATGTATTGTACAGTCGTTAGTAATACAGTGTATGCTTGGCGATAGCCAATTGAAGGCCAGTCTTCTTCACATCTATTTTCCACAGGTTTATTCACCACAATAAGTGGAATGACGAAAATAAAAGCAGTCAACCATATAAGAGACACCCAAATTACACCTCTTTTATGTCCTAGCTTTTTCTTCCATGGCTGGGTAACAACGTGACACCGATGAATCGCCATGGATGTGATTGTCAAAAGTCCTGCATTGTAGGCTGTTGTAACAGAACTCAGACTTAAGTTGCAGTTGAACGTGCTTGAGGTTACGTCAAACTTACCTAAAATGGATTTAGGCGAGTCTAAACACAGCAACAACAAGTCCGCAATGGCCAGACTGGCTACAAACGTTCCATGAACTGTTTTTCTGCTTTGTTTCTTATGGACTATAATGAGGACAAATACGTTTCCAAGAAGTCCTATGATTAAAATCGTGATTTCTACCACAAGTTCTATCCACTTGCTCTTCATTTTATGCCAGTTTTTTGCTGATGCTGTAGAAGAGCTTGATTAGGACTTGATAACGACAGGTGCAGTTTCCTTCTCGATCGGCGCTGTTACACTGAATTTTAGGCTCAAATCGTTACCTCTAACCACCATCATTCGATTAAGGTACCTGAGCTTATGTCATTATGTGTTATATAGAATCGAATAAACAATCTTGAGTTTTGAATTTTTTGGTGTGCGAAGTCGATAGCCTATTGAGAGATATCTGAAACAACCTTAATGTGATCCGACTTACCAAATGCAAATCGATCGACTAATTTTTTATTGTCTGGACCTCTTAAACTAATTTATCAGGTAGCTGTGTCGTATTTATTGCCTGGTGCTCTTCCGGATACTCTGATCAAAGTGTTCGGCTTTGAACATTTTTTGTTACCTCTGTAGAAACCATTTTTTGTGGTTCCCTTATTTCTGGTGGTTGTCCTCCTCAGCTATATCAACATTGTCTGTTGCTTTTGCTCTGTTTTTGAATGGTTCAAATCAATATCAGGAACAGAAAGTATTCTTTAGCGGGAGGTGTTGCAAGATAAACTGCGCGTGATCCAAATTTTAAACAAGGGTTTGTTTTCTTCTTTTAAATAGAACGATTTTCGTGAAGAAATCCTGACTCTTTTGATGCAGCAGAAATTAATGCAGCTGCTAAAACAGATGGCTCTTAAATACAGACGAACTAAACGACGCTTTGACGCAGATAAGGCGCCATTTACTTTCACTTAAAACCTTTTTTGACGCCAAGTGGCCGTAACATCATGAAAAGAAATTTGTTAGCGGTGACATTTCTGGAATTAGTGATTGAAGTTTACAGTGACAATCAGTAAGGCAGTTTCTTAGTACACGTCCAGTGATCGATGAAGGCCTGCCCCGCAAAGTAAATTTTACTGTTTCTTGGCTTATCTGCCGGAACTCATTGGGAAAGCTAAATCGCTTTTAATTAAACTCCAAAAATGCAATTGATAAAGATCATGTTAGTTCTCTTAGCAACGAAAACTTTCTCTGAAAATTTAGCTTGAAATTCGGAAGGTTTAAATGAGACGCATAATTAGTTCTTTTTGCGAGTGACTTAACTCCACCATTTTAATGATGAACAATACTTTTAAGATTCTTTGGAGCCTAAGAATTTAAACCCTCAAAGTGCTCGTCTACTAGCTTTTGAAAATTGTAAGACCAGTTCAAGGATGTAAAATAGTTAATGTTAATGCAGAATTGAAATGCAGGCCCATTATATCGACCAAATTAATCACTTTGCAGCCTCCATTATCTCATCAGGCTCAGACAGTGAGTATTTTATTGCTTACGGTTTCACAGTTAACCTATGTTAATCGGCTTGGTTATTTAATAAAATGCTAGCGGGAGGAATCAATTGTATACCGTCTTTTTTCTTTAAAAGTACCACTTGCTTTTTACACTGAGGTTTGGTACTAATTCAATGAAAACGTGTCGTTCCGTTTCGTAGTACCCATAAGGAATGATTAATTATTTTAGTTGAGAATAATAAACTCTGCCTATTGAACAATTTTTTATCTCTCACTTCGCTTTTAAGCAACGAGAATAAGCACCCCATTTTGTCTTTCATTCACTTTGATCAAATAACCTTGGTTAGAAAAACGTATTTATTTTTTAACCTGGAAAATGTCTAAAAATTTAGCAAGTGATAGAAAAAAAAAACAAGTGCAGTAAGTTTAATTATGTCGTCTTTTTATTCTGATAGAAATCTTCTTTTTATACATGTTTTCACAGCTATTCTCTAAAACTTAACAACCATGTCAATCTCATCTGAATCTACTAAATACCCCATTTTAACATTATTCATTGCCAGTATTTGAAAACTAAGGAAGTACATCTTTCATGATGACGAGGATACAGCCGAGTCTGAGAACGTGGGAGGTTACTTAACACTCGTTTAGCTTCGTTTCGTAAGTAATCGTTTAAGTTTTTCATGATAGTTGTTACGACTGACTTAAGTAAAGAAGGATTTAGATCGGGTTTAACAATGTAGTGGTTGATAAAAATTTCAGTCTTGGTGTGTCTGTTTTCAGTATGATTATAATTCGTCACCACTCTATAATTAGCTTGGAAAAACTTTTAGTAAGATCTAGTAAAATAGTTATTCAGTTGCAAGCTGTGTTTTCTTAGTTTTTAACATTTCACGTGTTTTTAAAACCACTTAGCCGATTTTATGTTCAAACTTTAATTTCGGATTCGTGACGAACTTTCTTTCTTTCTGGTTTTTTCTACTAACAGTTGTTTTGAAATTGAAAAGTTACCATTTCAACAAAAGGTTGTATATACGGATAATTGTATCCTTGGCCATTTTGGGATTCTTTTCTGCCTGTTTAGGAAGAAGACATATTCTTGTTCAGTTGGTTAACGTTGTTTTTGGAATATTAACGTTTTCGGTTTTTTTTCCTTAACTTTTTGTTAGTAGTAATTTCGCACGGTAATTGTAAGGAAGAGTGCTCAATAGAAGGACTAGAGCGTAGTATAATCTAGTTTGTTTCGTGTCATCGTGAGATCCGACTTGGCATTTTTATTACTTGACTTAGTTTCGTACCGCACGGCATGTACGGCACTCCTCAGATAAAGTTGCCAACAAAAAGTTCGTCACAACATATACGCTAAGACTACAAACGCGCGCGCAGAATTTAAATCAAAAAACTATTGCGTGCCAACGGAAGGTGTAAAGCTGCCAAGAAGTTGCTTAGAAGCAATTTACGTGGCAGAGAGGCAAATTGGGCACCGGAATTCGTGTTGAGTCCTTTCCGCGCGCTTTCCGGTCGCCAACTGACGCTGTTGCTAAATCAGCCTAATATCATCTATGACATTTTCCGTTAGATTTTTAGAATAATGGTCATTTTAGTTGTGATGCGCGCGCGTTGCCTTGGCAATTCAGCAATTTTAAAAGTGCTGTACGTTAACGGCTAATTAGTCACCCTGAAGAAGATCACTGATCGTGAATGTGATCGAAATATTGGTGGACTGAAAGGAAACTGTTTTCTGTCTTCATCTGTGATTAAGATATATTTATGTATATATACATATATATATGTAGCTTTTCTACTCAGTATCCTATTTTTGAGCTTTTCTACTCAATTTTGTTTCATATGGACTTTAATACAATACTGTTTCGTAGGCCAACGAAGCGTTGACCCACTCATCAGTTAAATTCCAAATACACTGAAGTATCGTTAGAGTTTATTTATATACGTCAGTAACATGATCTAAGCCGATTCGAACGTGAAACAGTATATGTGTGTAAACTTATGATTGGTCCTTAAGGATGCGATTGAATTCTAGGAGGAACTTCCGCTTGTGCCTACAAGTTGAAATAAGTTCGTTGAGCTTGTTAACGCGATTGATTTGGCCTTATCGTGACGTGCATGAGGACACAATAGAAACAATAATGTTCCTTAATTGTTAAAGTATCACACCAAGGTCTCTTCCAGCTTTAACGGGTTCCAGTTCCTAATTCCCCACAATAGAGAGGCGAAAATCATTTACCTTGTCAGTCATTTGTATGCTGCCAAATAGGACAGAGCTGATTACTGAAACACCAATTCCGAATCATCAACAAGTCCTGGTTCATCCTGGTAATCGCTTCTTCTTTATCCTGCTGTTGAAAGGACATCAGAAGTTTGGTGTCATCAACATAACATTGTGGGAACAGTTTTTGGGAATCGAAGGGAGATCATGACATAGATGCTAAAGAGTAATGGACCCAGGATGCTCACCTGTGAGACGCCAGAAGTGGACTGAGGTAGTTTGTTCGACAAGGTTGTGTTTATTCACACTGCTTGTTATCGTGAAGTCAAGTCGCTCCGGCTCCGGCTCCGGCTCAAACTTTTGACAGAATTGGGAGCAGTGAAATCGGTCTGTTGTTGTTTGGGATTCATGATCCCCAGTTTTGAGTATCACGGGTGTGACTTCAGCTCTTTTCCAAGTAATCATAACTACAACAAAATTTTCGGATCTGATTGGTTATCAATTGCCCTGATTTCAGCCTAATAGGACAGTTTAATAGGATAGTACGCGACATGCCCAAGTAATTGGACAGTACGCGCCATCACGTGCGCACTTAAGTGGCTTTTTTTTTTCATTGCCTGCCAAAAAAATCTTAGAATTTCTTGTGTTTTGATTTTTAAAAAGAGCCTTATATATCACAAAGTTTGTTAAAGTTATGATTAATTGGTAACAGAACTCAGTCGTGTCGTCCAATTCGGTCTATAATCATACTCGTGTTTAAACAAATCGGACGACCGCGTATCACCCGAATGATTTCAGACCGAATTGGACTCCACTCAGTCCAGTTACCATTTATGATAGATGTTAACGGAGATAAGATGGGCAGGTAAGCAATCTTTGATCACACGAATTGGAATTTTATCAATCCCGGGGCCTTTACCTCTCGCCATTGACATCATGACTTTTTGTATCTGTTTGTACCCTACTGCGTTCATAGTGAAACGCACTGACAATCCTTCCCATCGTTCCCCGTGCGCTTTTTTCTTCTTCCCAGCCTCACTTTCACACAAAGAGGCCTCTGCGGAGGAGAGAGGCCTGAGACCAAATGGCTTGCGGTTCAGCTTACATGACATCGTTATTAAATTATCAACTATGGCGGACCGAAGCGAGAACATGTCTCAATTTCACGGTAAAAAGCCGTGTCGTGCATGCACTGATTTCAAATCCTGGATGAGACAGGGAAACAAAACGAAAAGTAATCCGGTGAGTCTTCACTTTACAATCGGTTTTTAAAAATAGACCCTTAAACAACTCTGTCTTGTGTTCATGTTGCATCATATTTTTCAGTTTAATTTCTGTCAAGTCATGTGGTGCGCGCAAGTAGAGCGAATGGCCTTATAGATTGTCAATCATTTTGTTTTCCTAAAACCTCGCTAATACAACCAAATGTTCGTAGCCAAACGGTGGGTTTCACCGTATCTTCTTACGCCAAAAAAAAAAAAAAGAAAAAAAGAAAAACTCACGGATGTTCTGGAGAATGGGTAATAACTTTTATGACAGTGAAGGTTGCGATTGATCGTGGTACAATTGACCAGATCATTGCTAGGTCTTTATTGTCCTGGCCTTTAAGTTACTCAGAGTAATTATAAAAGACATTTTGACCAAGCACAGTTTTACGTGTAAATGTTTCCACCATTATTTAGCTATTAATTTAGCTCCATTTTGTTCTTTGATCGCATTAAAAATGAAGATGAACATGGATCTAAAGTTTGGTTAGTTTCTATGTCTTGAACATAATTGTAAGTCATGGGGATTGATTTTTTCAGTACTAAAATGAAGGTGCCAAGAACAAAGACCTATCTACAAAGATTCCAACTTTAATAACTAGAAAAAGGGAGGTTTTTGGAGTGGCATAGACGCGCCAAGGAGCACCAAAGACACGAGTCTCTAGGGGGGGTCCAGGGGCATGCTTGTCCAGCAAAAATTTTATGATATATGCCTCTAAGATGCCATTTCCCACATTTTGAGATCACAGTCAATGGAAATGCCACCCCAATATTATATTACAGACAAATGGCAAAGAATGGTGCTAAAAAGACTGGTTAAACAAAGAAAACATTATCTTCCTTTGGCTAGGAAGAGTTTCAAAAACTGAGAGAATATTAAGTGAAAATGGGAGGCCGGAAATATTCACTGAAACCAGGAGGTTTCTGGCCAAAAAGGGAGGGCTGGAATTTCTGTTTCTATGGCCCTTTGGACTAAAATAAATAAACGCCAAGTGGACAATTTACTGAAGATCCGGAGAACTAAATGAAGACCCTGTGGTCCAAATGAAGACCTTGTGGTTAACCTGGGATCAGGTGTACAGGTTACCTTGTGGTCTAAATGAAGGACCCGTGTGCGTCTATTACAGGACACAGTTGATAATGAAGAGTCCGCATTAGCAAGGTTGGCTTTCTTTTTGTTGATTTGTCAAGAAATAAGTGTCTGTTGTCTGCATTAATGGGTGTCCCTATTTAAGTGGGTTGAATTAGCTTTCCCAGCGACAAAGAAAACTGTCTGTAATAACAAGGTGTTCGTTTTAAGTGTGTGTTCTTAAAGCAGGGTTTACTACGTCCTACTTTGCAAAAGGTGAGTTGTATTGGCTTTGTTGGGAATATGTTCTTTTATAAATGCAATGAATTGTGTTGAAATGTGGTTTATAATATGGCTTGATCAGCTTTAAATGGCGTTTGGCAGCAGAAAATCCAGGGGAAAGGCTTTTAAATTAATGAAAAAAATAATCTCAACCGAATCAATATCCACACTTTGTGTAGAAGTTAAGAATAGTCACAGCAAATGCAATGTCAGGGGTTTGATTCTTGGAAAAGCTAGTTTTAATTTAATTTCCTTCTTTCATACATTTTCTTATCCTTATTGGCTTCTTTCTCTTTCTTTCATCTTCTGGTCATTGTTTACATATTTCTAGTATGTATGTGAGGCAGTGCTTTTTATATTAAAAGGGAAAACTCTTTACTGATTTCTCTGCAGAGTAATGATAGTAGTACATCATCACAAACCCAGGATAGTACATCACAGGCAGACTCTGTAGTAGAATGCCCTGTGGACATTTTGGAGCTTGGAAGATCAACATGGAACTTTCTTCACACAATGGCTGCATATTATCCTGACAATCCTACACAACAACAGCAATCTGACATGGCCAGTTTTATCAAACTCTTTTCAAAATTTTTTCCTTGTGAAGATTGTGCCACTCATTTACGACAAAGGTGAATATGTTTTATGAACTGTATTGATATGTGGTACTTCAACAGCAAATAAACACTTGCACTGGCTGTGTAGAATTTGTAATTAATTTAAATTTTCAGCAAGTGCTTTTATGTCTTAAAATTAGTCAAATATTCAAACTAAGGTGGTCTGATGTTATTACAATGAAAAAATAAAAAAACAGCTGCATCAAGAATTGAATAAATTAATACCTTCGCAAAATGCAGTTCAAACAGCAAAGTAAGCTTTTGAGAGAAAGATGCTGTATCATATCTTTTTTGCTTCAGGTTACAAACACACCCTCCTGATGCTAGCAGCAGACATAACTTGAGTCAGTGGATGTGTCATATGCACAATGATGTGAACAAAAGACTTGGAAAACCACAGTTTGATTGTTCAAAAGTTGATGAACGATGGCTGGATGGTTGGAATGATGGATCATGTGGTTAATAATTGTATTTAGAAAAATTATAATTGTGGTCAGTACACTACACATAAGACATTTATGAGAACCGAGGAAGTGAACTTGGGTAACCAAGAAATAGCCACAGTTTATGGTGCCAAATAATCCCACATTACATCAGAAACTGACGTGGTGATAGTATTTATTACTAACAAACAAGAGCTGGTTCCTGGACCTTATGACTGACCTGACCTGTGCAGAACAGGTTTGAAAAAACATTCTTAATTGAAATAAGAAACTAACCTTTTCACTTAT
Organism: Porites lutea; assembly: GCF_958299795.1. Lineage (NCBI taxonomy): Eukaryota > Metazoa > Cnidaria > Anthozoa > Scleractinia > Poritidae > Porites > Porites lutea. Next base: position 396,370 of record NC_133206.1, read on the forward strand.
AGTGAATCTTATTAATATTTAATACAATAAACAAAGAATTACAGATACATGTCAGAGAACGAAAGAGTATGCTGGGGAGAATTACACAAAGACACACTGACAGAGAAGAAAGAGAAATACTAACACTTCATTTCACTTTCCCCATTCTCAATGGAAGAATAGTTAGTGCCTTAATCAGTTTTCTCTCCAGCCTCATACTTCTTTCCATAGAATAGCAGTTCTCAAAGCAAACGCCACCTCTTAAACAAGGTTGTTTACTGTGAGTGCTCAAAAGACATGTGAATGGAATGAAAAGCCAAACCATTTTGCAACATTTTAGTTTTTGGTTTCATTTAGCGTTAGTTATATAGGAGAAAAAAAAACATCCCATTGCTTTCTTTTTTGCCATTACTTTCAGTTGCGTATGATTACTTTTTTCTCTGTGTCTTTGTTTTTATTATTAAACTCCTTAGATATATATATATACAAAGGTACTAAAAATGAAAAGGATACAAGTTAATGGATACTCGGAGTTTCACCCACTAAGTGATCATCAGACTAAAAATTCTGAAAACAGATTTTCGTTTTTAAGTTGGAAAATTGAGTTTCTACGTGGCTCGAAAGGTCCACACCGCGTATATGTTTCTTGCAAGCCTCAAAGCATTCAAGAATCATATACGCAGAGTGGACCTAAGAGCCATGTAGATAATAATAGTAACTGCTGTGACGTGTGTAAATTTTGAATCCTGTACATTTGTATGTAGTTTTAGGTTTTAGGTAAGATCATTAATTTAAAAATCATGTAATAGATTAGTGTGCCAATACGTAGGAAAGTGGCTCCAATTAACTAACTGTTAAGCTAAATACATTGACACTAAAAATATTATTATTATACTACTACATGAGAATTTCTGTAATTTGATTGGCCTAGAGCAGTGGTATATCTTCTGAATTTGAAATACCTACATGTGAAAATTACAAACCTTTTGCGGGTAGTAGTATAAACAAATAATAGCATGATTTGTACATGATATTTGGCGTAAATACCACTCGTGATATTTCAAAATTGTCTAATTTACGTATACGTATTTACGTATATTTTGAAATATCACTCGTGGTATTTATGCCAAATATCATTACAAATCATGCTGTTACCTATACTTGTTATTATTATTACTATTACTATTATTATTATTATGGACAGTTGGAGCAGCGCGTTCTGTGATTGGTTGCAAAGAACTTGTTCTTGTGACGACACTTGGTTACCAGCTCAGATCGTTTATTTAGGAGAGTATCGCGGGCATTCAAGATACAGAGTTTCTCAGAAAGGCAAAAATTTGCATAGCCTGTGTACAGACGTCCCCCCCCCCCTCCGATTTTTTTCTGAGGGAGGGGGACGTCTGTACGCAGGCTAAAATTTGCAGAGTGACGGTTTTCCCTTGTAGGTGTTTGCCCTCTCGATGATAAGCCACTTGATGTCGTATGTCGTGTCGTTGTCCTTTAGTTCCCAGATGTATTTTGAAAGTACTGTGTCATGTGAGTGGTTTTGGTTCCTAAAAGAGAGTTTATGGTTGTTGAATCTTGTTTTGAAGTCATTCTCCGTCATGCCGATGTAGTTACTTGTAGTTCCGGATGCTGTCCCTGTGGCTTCGTAGATGACGTTATTTTTGAGACATTTTCCATCAAGAGAGCAAAGATCCTTGTTTCTGCAATTACATGTCTTTCTGTTGTTGGTCGTTTTGGCAGTCATTTAACCCATTCGCCCCTGAACCGCCCGTAACCGCCCGTGCGGATCCAGGTCCTTTCTACCCTCTGTGACGTCATCAGTTTTAATGGTCAAGGACAACTTTCTTCGCTAACTTGTGCAGAGTGAAGAGATCTTTCAAACCATACCAGAATGAGCAAAATTCAGTCAAGGACACCGGAGAAAGAAGCAAAAAACCACGTGACATGGACCTGAAAATCTTCATGAAAATCTTGTTCCATTGCCCACCTACCTTTCCTTTCACCTAATCCTAAGATCCTAAAAGCTTTCCCAAAAAATATTCCTACCAAAATGAAGCCTACTAAATGCCCAGCAAGAGAAGAAAAAAATGAGGCAAGAAAAGCGAAAAAAGAAGGGAGGAGAGAAAGCGAAAAGTAAAAGTCAAGACCAGGGCGGATAAATGTTGGGCGGTGAAACGAGCGCTCCGCTCTTCATTTAATGTGTGATGCGGAGTAGGACTGGCACGAGCGCTCTTTCCGCGCTTCCGGTGCGCTTGAAGGCCGGCGAAATTTTCCTTTTTGCAAACCGGAAATCCTATTTTCTTTCTGTAATTTCAGGCTACAATGTTAAATAGATAAATTCGTTTCATAACAATATCAATAAACAGTTTCATATGTTTGTGTCTGTACGTCTATAAGTCAAATTTGTTGGTCGTATAATGCTAAAATCTTAGTTTAATTTGAAAGTGTTGAATACCTCCTCCTTCCACTAAATATCACCTAATCGTCTTTCGCCGTTTCGTTTGCAAAAGCTTAACACTTCTTAACCTCAATTTTTACATATGTTAAAGAAGGATAAATTTTATATAACATAACAAAAAATTAGATTGATATATATTGATATAGTAGCGTTGTACTTCTGCAAACTTTGCTTCTCGGGTGCAACGCGCCATGGCGATTCGCGCAATGCGTTGCAAATCCGGCACCCGCAGGTAAACAAAATTTATTGAGGTTAGTTGTAAGGTTTTTCGCCGTTTTTCTCTCTAAAACAAAACAAGGTAAACAGTAAAAACTGAGGGGAAACTAATTTTGAAGTTTCGAAGAAACAGAAAGACGTATGAGATGTTTTTTTTTAAATTAAAAAGAAGGATGATGGTGATTGAAATTAGCATAATTTCACCTTGCACGAGCTGCACGCATTTATAAAACACACGTCATCTAGTTATGAAGCACGATCTGCTGTCTTTTAGTTTTGCCATGGATGACATGGATGAGATTTTCCTTCGTGTTTTAGACAATACTTAGTTGTTTTTGTTTTGGAATAACATCGACATTGGCGAGTAGCAGAAGGAAAATAAAATTCAGTGGTAGAGTCATGGAAGTAATAAAGAAACCCTTTGAAAGAGATATTTGTCTACTCCAACTAAACCTCCCGCAAAAAATAGCAACATTTGCCTCTCGGAGACAGTGTACCAGCACAAAGGAACGAGAAAGAAGTGCAAGAAAACAAATCAAGCTGCCATAATTCAGTGACAGCGGCAGTGTCTAATGTACAAACCACATCGCAAGCCCTGACCGAAGTCGAAAACAAACGACATTTCTAAGCAGAGTCCCAGTCCACTGCATCACACCTTTTTGCTCGGACGCGCTCGTTTCACCGCCCAACCTTTATCCGCCCTGGTCAAGACTGCTCGACTGCTCGACTGCTCGAAATTTTGCTTTCTGCGCATGCCCGAACTTCGCAAGCTGATATTTTGTATCTGGATCAGAAGGCCGCGAAGTGTACGACCTGTAAACCGGTTTGTGGTAAGTTTTAGCTCTTTATAGCACGACAGTGACCAGAAAACCACTCGACTAGCTTCAAAACGCTTTTTTCGGCAAATCTCTAGGAGCGAATGGGTTAAGCAAAATACCAAGCTTTTTGAAAAAGAATCCACTTTTCAGCATAAAACAACCAAATCTGTCTATTTCACGTAAAATCAGGTGAAAAAGTTGGTAAAAGGCCATTTTTAGGTTTTTTGATTAATATCTTCCTGTCGTGGTTTTTGATTATGTTGGACATGTTAGTTGTGCAGCTGTAGCTTACTTTAAGGTTGTTTCTTTTGAAGATCTTGTGCAGTTTGTGTGATTTTTGGAAATGTTTCGAAATGTTTATCAATCAAGCGAAGGAAGGACTTTGCAACATTTGTTTGCACATTCTGGCTAAAAGGTGGATTAAATGTTTCGTTATCTGGCTCGATCCTTCTTTTCCGCTCGGGTTTGCCGGTTTTCCTCATACTGGATTGTTTCATCGTAACTGGGATCTAAGGGCATCATTGTCGGGTATAACTGTGACGATTTATAAAATTCCGCGGAGTCGCTACCCTGGGTACCAGAGTTTTTTCTCGCGTGCGACGGGGACCTTCGTTTCGTCGGCCGCAAGCCGACACGTGTTCGGCCAGAGGCCGAAGACACGAACGGCAAAGCCGCGAGAAAAAATTCTGGATGATTTGGTATAAGCGGGGTTGTAATTGGCTCGGCGCTATCAGAGGGTATGGCGCTCTGGCCCAGAGGCTTTTCGCGCGGGTCACTTTTTAAGACTTGACCGCAACCGGAAACCGCGCATGAAAAGCCTCTGGCACCTAGGGTACGGAGTCGCAAGAGAGTGATGATATTCTCGTGCTAATGGAGGCTGGAATTTGCCTAATGATACAGGGTGGATGGTTGGCGGACTTCGCGTTGATGTACAATAGATTGTTCACCGCTGGCTTTCTGAAAGGATAGTATTTTCCGGTTGTGAGGTTGGGTGCGACATCTAGCTAGTTGAAATTTTTCATGTTGCCTTGCACAGTGATGTTTAGGCCGAGGTCTCCAAGAATCTTAGGCAGCGTTCAGACTTGGTGCCCGGGCACGGTGCTCGAGCACGGTACCCGCTGGGCACTAGTGTGAACACACCCTTTTTTCAAGTACCCACGCTAAACTTCGGGCACGGTGCCTTTGCCTGAGTACAAGGCCTCGACCTTGTTCTTGGGCACAAAAGTGGGCACTGGCTCCCTGTGTGCACACAATATTTGTAAGTTCTGGGCAGTCTACTGATTTGTTCTCGCTGCTAAGCTAGCCTGTACACAGACGTTGTGTTTTTTTCTTTTCGTTCTTTTCGAAAACATCGGCACAAATCCCCTGCGGTTTATATTTTATCACGTGCGCTCGACGGACTTTGAAGAGGGTCTGTGAACAGGCTACTGCTAAGCTCATGTTTCAAAATGGCGTCTGACAGGGCGAAAAGGAGTAGCTATGTACTCAAAGTGTGAACACAACGCCATTTTGTGCCAGTGCCCAGGCACTGGTTCCCGAGCACCAAGTGTGGACAGCCCCAAATTACAGAAAACCTTTCGGGCTTTATCAGCTGATCTTGCGTTTATGTTCTTCAAAACGGCAAGTCCGTCATCCCTGTACAGGCCAATGCCGTCATTTGGGAATTCTGATGAGAGTTTGCTCAGGGTAAAAAGCCCAACCAATTCGCAAACCTCCGCTCTATCATAGCAACCCACTGGGACATTGAACATGAGGGAGTGACATCTTTTGATCCAGGTTTCATTCTCATCAAACAAAAGTGTTTTCCTCGAGTGCGTATTGATTTCAACGTCTTCGTCTGAGACGGTTGTAAATTGCATAGCATATGGTAGGAATGAATGCTTCTTTTCTCTGATGTTTGAAAACCAATCGATTACTGACTTTGTATTCCTCCACTGATTAGAATTGGTTTTAGACCGGATGTTATTATTGATCCTGTCCAGTACTTGCTTGCTAAGTAACCCAAGGTTGTTCTTCGCAGGGTTGATCAATCTACATTTTGGGTTGTTTTTAAAGTTTTCTTTGTGGTTCTTGAGGGAGATAAATGCTCGACTCTGTGCCATTTTTTCGACTCTGTCATTTACGCGGAGCTTGGCTGTGATTTGGTTTAGCTCAAGGCTGATGTTATCCTTGGTTTGATCGTCTGCTTTCCATGATTTTCAAATTTCCAACTTAAAACCAAAGTCTGTTTTCAGAATTTTTAGCCTGATGATCGCTTAGTGCGTGAGACTCCGAGTTATAACTCCATTAACTTCTATCCTTTTCATTTGTGTTTCGCTCCGCATATTCATGTTATTGCTTTTCAAATAAATATTCAAAAGAATTGTTTGATTACGGTGTGGGTATTCACAGACGAAAGGAAGACTTTTCGAAAAAAAAAAAAAGATGTAACGCACCTTTTGAGATACATAAAGGAACGTCAAAGATGATTACAACCGTTAAAAAATAAATCTCGGATCAGTTTGGAAAGCTTGTCGTAACTATAATTTCCGTTATTTCTAGCAAGAACAGAGGGAAATCACTTTTGAAGTTGCTACTTTCGGAGGGTCGCTACTTTTGGCATTTGCTAAGACCTGTTAAATTTTATCGTTACTTTTGGAGGTCGTTGCTTTAGGAACTTTACGGTAGAATTTAGAATGGAAGCGGCTGTTGCCGGTTCTTTGTGACCAAATAACAAAATAAACATAACTGCCACCATGAAAGCAACAAACCTGCTTTATTCAAACTATAAAAATGACTTAAATAGTTTAGAATCACCTGGAGTGAACTCTCTGAGAGCTTTCAATAAATTAAACGTTCAAAAAAAATAAATAATATAAAACAGACGTTTTTTACAGAAGTTCTTCAGTTTTTACAACAAGAGATTGTCATGAGCCAACTGTACAGGGCAACCAACTTCTTTCAATGTTCAAAACAAACAATACTATTTCACTTGAATCTGGTTGGAGGAACGACTAAAGAGGCCACTCTTCTTTTGGGTTGGTGTACCTTTAATTGTGACTGTCACGCTTTCAGGCTGCAACAGACAAAGAGAGATCATCTAAATCATGTTTACTCTTTCATCTCTTGCATATGATTAAATGAACACTAGCGAGGAGCACGAGGCAGACAAGTATCTTGTTAATTTGTTTTATTTCTCCGACTGGTTTTGTCACTGATCACACAGACTTCATCAGAGACTATAACAAGATAGAGCTAAGGAACTAACTTTAGAGCTAATCACGTTCCTGTTAGGGCGTGCACAGCAAAAAAGCACCCACAAAATATGACTATAATCCTGCGTTACACAATGTGCAATGTTTAATTTTGGGGGTCACAGATTTAAAATAAATTTGTTCCTCAACTGATTTTTTTTGTAGGAGCGAAACTTTAAGTGGCTTAAAACGTACTTACCTTGAGTATACTCAAAGAACACATCAGGTTTTTACTGACAACTAGGACACCACCAGCATTATCAAACTCGCCACAGTAATTTGGAGCACTAAACAATGTCACCAACTGGAAAACAAAGTATTCAGTAGGAAAAATGAATCAGAGATACTTACAAAAGTCATACCTGTATATATCCTTGAAGGTTAACTTTGTAAATTGTTTAATAAACTATAGAACTGCACCTTTTGTGGTTTACACGCGTTTGTAAATCCAAGTCACATGATTTTGACTTTCATTGCACACTTAAAAAAAAGTTACACTGAAAGCAGATGTCATTTCTGTCTTCTCCCTCTGTGTCAGTGGGTATTAAATTGCTCAGAAACAGTCTATAAAAGTGCAAACTAAAGAAAAATACTGAATTTCAATAAATTCTTCAATGATCAATAAAACTGATAAAAAGTTGGATGAGTTTGATCGTCCGGGTGAACGTAGTCCTGAATAGGACTGTTGTTGTTGACAGTGACTGACTTTTCGACAACCTGTGCGGTAGTCATCTTCAGAGTCAAAGTGAGTTGTATCACGTCAGTAGATGGTATTATACTCTGGTTATTGACCATGACCATTGACCATGCAATTTTGTTACGTAAACTTGCAAACTATGGACTTGATCTGGGTTCCCTACGATTCTTTCCCTCCTACCTAGGTAACAGGAGCCAGAAATGTTATGTTAATGGCGTATTGTCCAGTGCAAGCGAACTAAGATGCGGAGTCCCACAGGGTAGTATTCTCGGTCCTTTGTTCCTCTTAATCTATATAAACGATCTTCCAAACTGCCTTAATACAGCATGCGCTAAAATGTTCGCAGATGATACAACTATTACCATTTCTGGTTCCTCTCTAGCTGACCTTGAACAAGAGACTAACTTAGAACTACTGAAACCTCACTGTTGGCTAAAAGCTTAGTCTTAATGTTGCGAAAACCGAGTTTATGGTTATTGGCTCTCGCCAGAAGCTTCTTGCGGAAAGCCATAACGAAATAAACATCAAACTAGAAGACCAAGTTATCAGCAATGTTGATCGCGCAAAATCATTAGGTCTCATTATCGACAATCGGCTTTCCTGGTCTAATCATGTTAACGAATTGTGTAAGAAGGTAACTTCGGCTATAGGTGCTCTTAGACCGGCGTATCAGGCCCCTTATCTCCTAATCTACTGCGGTACTAGTCTATAACTCCTTAATTCAACCTCACTTTGATTACTGTAGCCTCGTTTGGGATGGCTTAAGTGATCAACTGAGTGACATATTACAAAAGTTACATAACCGTGCAGCTAGAGTAATTTTAAAGGCCAACTATGGGACTACCTCGAGCCTGCTTCTTGATATACTCAAATGGGACAAATTAGTTATAAGGAGAAAGAAGCATAAAGCAATAATGATGTTTAAATCTCTAAATGAACAAGCTCCAGTGTACTTGCAGAACCTATTTCACGAACGAAGCACAGACTATGATTTGCACAATTCCTTTCATAAATTGACGTTGCCCAGGCTGCGTACTAACTACTTGAAACGAAGTTTCAGTTACAGCGGTGCTTTGTTGTGGAACTCTTTACCCGAAAATGTGAGAGAAATTAAATCAGTCAGGAAATTTAAAGAGCAAATCAATCATCTATTTGAGTCGTCGGACTCTCACTCGGCAGTCTTGTAAAACAGTATGTCGATAGTTTTTAGTGTAATTAATTGTAATTAGATTTTTACCTTATTATTACTGAAGATTTTACCGACTTTTAAATAAAGACTCTACTTACCTACCTACCTGATTGGTAAATTACGTCGCGATGTTATTGGTCGTCTGTCAGTTAAGCCGTGATGTTATTGGCTATGAAGACTCGTAATCAGTAACTGGTGCGTTTCGATGCGTCTATTGTCACAGTTAAACAGTCGTCTATTATTAGTCAAATTGTCAGTTCTCCAGTCGTTCGTCAATAAGTCGTTTGTACGGCGCTGGTAACTGTTGGCTACGATTCAGTAGTGTTTGTTCTAAGTTAGTAAACCAGCTTTCTAAAGTAAGACGTTGATAGTAGTCTGTAGAATACGTTATACATGTCGCAGAGTCCCAGTCAATTTGATGTTTCGTCTTTAAATGGTGCTCAGCAATGTGTTTGTTGACGTCACCATTCCTCGTCGCTCGTTTGTGTTCGGTCAGTCGCGTGCTTAGGTTTCTGCCGGTTTCACCAATGTAAGAAGCCTGGCAGTCGCAGCATTTGATCTTGTATACTGCTCCCTGTCTGTCCTCCGGTTTGTCTTTGTCCTTGACATTAGTAAGCAAGGCTACTACTATCTGGACTCTGACGAGACGAGCGCAACTAGTTTGCGACTCACCTGACAGCCTACAAGACGAGACTGATTATCTTAACAACGTTTTTAGTAAGAACAATTACAACACGGACTTTGTTAGACGGAACACTCACAGTAACACTGATTCCTACACTCAGAACAACTCTGGCCCTGTTACGACAGCGACTATACTGTACATCAGAGGCACCTCTGAAACTGTTGCACGTATATTACAACCTTACAATATACGTGTTGCACACAAACCGATAACCACTTTACGGCGACTGCTTACTAATGTCAAGGACTGGTACTGGGACTCTGCGACATCTATAACGTATTCTACAGACGACCAATAACATCGCGACGTAATTGACCAATCAGATCAATAACCAGAGTATAATACCTTCTACTGACGTGATACAACTCACTTTGACTCTGAAGATGACTACCGCACAGGTTGTCGAAACGTCAGTCACTGTCAACAACAACAGTCCTATTCAGGACTACGTTCACCGGGACGATTAAACTTAACCTACTTTTGAAATGACTCCTGGGTTCAAACCTTTCACCAAACTGATAAAATTATGATTTCTAATTGCATGTGAGTGTTAATTCCTAGTGATTAATTGATTAATTCAATATCAATAAAATTTCGATAGTTATCTATTTATCCATTGTTTTTTTGTTATAGGTTTTTATCTGTTGACACATCAGGCTGATTTGGTGACTGTGCATGGACATGTCTTCTGCTTTTATGACTGGTCAAGATAACGTGGGTGGCAGGGCGATCTCAGACGTTTTTGTTCAACACTAAAGTAATAAGAGAGTTCAATTCACAATGCCTTTATAGTCCAAATGATTGACATACCTTTCGTTTTTCAAAAAACCTGTAGCCATCCTCAACAACCTGAGAGAAGAACCAAATAGGTATAAAATACACAAACTCTATATCTGCTATTTTCCTCTGAATGCCAGGTCTGTTTCAGGGGATATATTTAATGTCAGAACCATGACTTGCCACCCTGAGAAAAAAATCCCAAAATGTGAAAAGCAACCGAGAGAAAAGAAAACGAAAGCGAAAGAGCTTCACGTTCTTGGGATATGACTATAAAAATACATGAATTTATCACCTGATGTGCACGTGCAATAAGACTCAGGTCATGTTTCTTTAAAAATGATCGCACTACATCACCACCAAATGTCCAGGAAACTCCACGGTCATTGTCTCCCCAACCAGTTATGTCCTAGAAAAATGAAGAGATAAACCAACACTTTAATAGTGACCTTAAGATACACCGTTTCAGCCTACGTGTACGGGTAAGCGAACATGTTTACCTCGTAGTTTTAAAAATGGCAACCATTATTTCCCAGATGTGTTAATGGCGTAACCATTCTAACTGGTAGCCTACCCGTTTCTCCCGCGGGGTAAGAGGCAATCTACCCGTATTTACAGCTACGTGTACGGCTAATTTACCCGTAACCGTACCCGTACACGGTAACGGTGTATCTTAAGGTCTCTAATGACCCTTACTGGACTGTCTGACATGTGTTTCACTAGTGCCGGTATGTAGACTGAGTTACCCGCTCCGAATCAGCCGCACCTTGCAAACAGAACCTCCTCTTCTCCTCCTCACTCAAGAAAACAAAAGGAGGCTGATCTGTTTGTAGTGACTCGGTCAAGAACGAGGGAGGGCGGGTTAGGTCTTGTTCTAGATTCGATCTCCATAGAATTTTTGCTCTTTCCTTCATTAAAGTATTTTTCTCATCCACGTAATGGAAAACTGTTACGATTACAATACAGAAATGATGTAGATGTAGTTCTAATACGAATTCTAATAGAACTGATCACTTCTGCCTCAGTCTATTTTGCCTGTGTGACAGGCACTGCCTGGAATAAGAAAGGTGAGT
>NC_133206.1:412500-452500 GCF_958299795.1 Porites lutea
AACAGAAACATGTTGTTAGGATACTTGATTTTATACGCTAACAGCAAACAAATAGTTTCTAAGGATTTCTTTCCTCTGAAAATAGAAACAGAGGTCACTTTTATGAGTAATAACTAGGGTATCTAAAAGATAGTAATGCTGCAGCACATTCTGTTGATACTGGCATTAGTTAGGCAGTGAGACTTAAAAGAATCAAAAATGACATTGAATGTCCTATTTACATGTTGGAAAGTACTAGAATAATTACTATCAGTCTATAGAAAGAACTCGTGGGAACATTGTTTAGAAATGATCAAGTGGTTATCAACTCTGGTTTTTGCCACGGTAAATTGTAGGAAATAATAGAAATTCAGATCATTTATCACGATATTTTCTCTGGATACACAATACTTTTCTTGCTGTTTGTTGCACTTTTTAAGTAACAGTTATTTAGCTATATATTTATAGAAAACAACAACACAAAACACGGGGAAAAAAAGAAAGAAGGAATAAATAACTCAGTAGGGTTCGAACCCGGTACCTTCGACTCGACGGGACTACACTTAACCACTACACCACAGAGACTGTTACGTAGTCCTTTGGAAAAGTCTTTCATTTTATTCCTTTTCCATGAAACTTCCGCCGGCAAGATGATCGCCAGCCGCATTAACCGAGCTCTTAACAGTGAAAAAACAATGTAAACGCATATTCCCTGGCAATAAATGAATGAAAGAATATAATTATGCTTTTCAAAACGACGATACACGTCCTCGTCTGCAAAGTAGGACACGAAACATATTATGTTTTGTTATCTCGATTTCCGCAGTTATTTTGAAGTGAATGGTCAAAATCACATCCATTTTCAGCTCATACAGTTTCTTAAGAATAGCATTGCATGACATTTTCTCACTTTCACATCACCTTCTAGCAAGCTGGAATTTGTATATCCCCCGTGTTGCGGAGTCGAAGAGCAAAAAAGGCTCTTGAGTCAAAAAAGGCTCTAGAATTGAAATCCAATCCCCAAGTTAACCATCGTACTCATCTGAAAGACTCCTGCGTGTCTTAAAATTTGGTAAGACCTCTAACTGTGCTGTAGAAAATTTGCCACAAAGAAAACTCTAAGTCTGAGCAGCGAACGATGCACTCTCTCACCCACTGAACTTCCCCGTGTTTTTATTTGAGTTGTTCGTGGCGCAATGCACTCTGCTTAAATGCAATGCATTGTGGTAAAAAGTGTGGTTAAATGCAATGCATTGTGGTAAAAAGTGATGAATTCGAGAATTCGTCGCCCCTTACATATTTCCTTTAAATCCTGATTATGTTGCTGCTCGCTCCCTTCGGTCGCTCCGCAGCAATTACTCATAAAAGTGACTTTAATCTTGTAATCATGCATAAATTTATATAGAATTGTGCAAAAGCTTACTTAAAAAAGAAAGAGCTGTAGCTAGTGTAAATCTGGGACTTCCCTAGCTGGGAAAGCAGTCCAGTTTCATGTGGAGTAGTAGTCATGAGTGCAGCGGTGAGCCAAAGTAGTGATGGAGTTTGGCCTCAGTAGCCTTTTAGAAATATTACATGGTCCTTAAATTCCTTCCTAAAAAATTATACACTTCGATTTTCAACACAAATTATTAGGACAGAAGTACACACCATGCTGTTGGTGCTGTTTTTTAGTAGCCAACAGGATAACATTGAAGAATTTCTGGCCTGTGACAAGGGTATTATTGAGCCACTGTTCAAACTTCGCCAGACAGAATGGCTTTATGGTTCTTGCCACAAAACAAAACATTATTGGTTGCTTATTTCCTGTGTAGCAACTAAACACTTAGTCATCTTGGCAACTGTCTGTTGATCAAAGATTCATGGCCGGGAACGGTATGGCCTGATAAATAATTATACAACCAGGCATAAAGAGAGTAATCACTAGACTGTTAACACAAGGGGTATTATATGACATTGTGCTCCAGTCCAATGACTCTTATTATCATAAAATAGAGTGTAAGGCGTATTTAAAGGACTCCTGAGTGAGTTAACCCATTTGCCCCTGGAAATTTTGCCAAAAAAAATGCGTTTTGAAGCTATTCGAGTGGTTTTCTGGTCACACTACTGCTACAAAGAGCTAAAACTTACACCATAAAGCCATGTTTTACAGGTTGTACAATTCGCTCCTTCTGATCCAGATGCAAAATATTAGCTTGTGAAGTTCAGGCACGTGCAGAAAGGAATTTAGATTTGGGGGTTTAAAAGTGACGCTGACAGCAGTCTTGACTTTTACTTTTTGCTTCTCCCCTCTTGTTTGGTTTTTCTTGCCTCATTCTTTTTTCTTTTGCTGGGCATTTAGTAGGCTTCATATTAGTGGGAAAAGTTTTTAGGAAAACTCCTAGGATATCAGGATTAGATGAAGGAAAAGGTAGGTGGGTAGTAGAACAAGATTTTCATGGAAGTTTTCAGGTCAATGTTACATGGTTTCTTGGCTTTTTTCTCCAGTGACCTTGACTGAATTGTGCTCATTCTAGTATGGTTTGAAAGATTTCTTCACTCTGCACAGGTTAGGGGAAAAAGTTGTCTCAAGCCCTAGGCTAGGATTTCAAATCACACGGATAACAATTTTTCGGTTCCATGTCCAGTGATTATGGGAAACTATCGGTAACAATTTTTTGGTTCCGTGAAAATTCATGGGAACCCACTTTTATTTCTTTTAATGTACAGAAACAGTTTTCTGGAAACATGTTGTTACATTAAACATACTTTAAAATAAAGAACATCGGTGTGTACTATTATTTACACAAAACTTCAATGTTTATTATTAAAATGCCAGAAGAAAACCAATTTAAGTGTTTATTAAACGTGTGTGCACGGAAGTGTCAAAAACTCAAGACTCCTCTTCGATCCAACTAAAGGAGTAAGTATACTCACTTGAAATGTTTGCTACAGATCTTGTCTTGTCTTTAAGACATTTGGGCCTCATCATCTGTTTCGTAGTGAAATTGTCACTAAAAGACTACTATCTAATTATTGTTTTTAAACTTTTGGAGTCTTATCTTTTTTTTCTTGGCACTGGAAGCCATAACAATCGCTGCTGTTAACTGTAAAACATCTTTCATGCGTGAGTCATCAGTAACATGGGAACGATTCAAGATGGCCGGTAGATGATAGAAAAACAGTAATGTTGTTTTTTTCAAATTTCATTTATACACAAGCTGAGTCATAAACAGTCCAGAATATCCCTAAATTTAAGGACAGGGCCAACCGGTCATGCAACACTTTTCAACAAATGAGAAGGCGCGCTTGTGTTTATCAACAAACAAATCAAAACATCGCCCCAGTGATCAAAAATTTTCAAAACAGCAGACGGAGTCGGACAGAATCAGTCAACATTTCGAGGCTCTCAGGCATATTTTAAAGACTTTTCATGAGGCATACACAATTTTTTTAAGTGGGCAGCGTATCGGAAGCCATATTGGAAGTGTCTCGTGAAATATTAAGCACATTTTGTGGCTTATTTCTTCTTTCAAACAACGCGATGTATAGGCAAGATTTTGTTTGGTTTTCAAGGTAGGTGAACAAGTACCTATTATTTTTTCGATTCACAGATTTTTTACGAAGTTCTAGATATTTTTCCTCAATTGTCGTATCGATTAATTTTTATCATGTTGAGGCAACCTAGAATTTTGGTAGACAATATTTGAATTCCGAGGTCCAAAACACGTACGTTTTCCACTCCCAGGTTTCTCACAGAGCCGTGTTATTACTTTTTTTCGCATTAGTACGAGCCTTTGCCTTTTTTCTTTTCAAGGCCAAAACAACTTTATTAGTCTCATGGATATTCACGTCCAACACCTCGCCTCACTTTGCTGAATTTGCGGGGATGAAATTGAAGATCATAAGCACAAGGTAGATACTAACCGCTTTGTTTCACCAAATCTGGAAAGATTTAATGTTGTTGGATTCTCCAAATGTTCATCCACCGTTAAAAAACAATCAAAGAAAGAGGGCAAATTTCAAGTGTAAATGATGTATTTCGCTACTCATTGAACATTCACTGATTATCTGGGATAAAATTAAAACATTGAAGGTACTACAGCAAGCAAAGTAAGCACCAGATGCGTGAAGTCAACACGAAACAACACAAAAAAACAAAAAAGAAAAATTAATAAATTTGAACTACTTTTTATTCTTGTTATGATGACTGGTTCTTTGATTCTTGTCCTGTAGAAGTTAATAGGTAGTACCAATCCTGTTTGGTACAATGTCAAGAAATTTTCACTCTCTCTGTAAGGCTATTTTTACCCGGGACCAGTTTGCTTCTATCAAAAATCTTGCAAGCCATGCCAGTGAAGCCACGACCTCTGCGATCGGTCCGGAATTAGTTCGAACACTCCAATGATTCCTTGCAACGAATAATGCTCTTATTCTCTTACATAAAATGTTTTCTTTGAAATATTAAATGTGAAACGTAGACGAGTACTGTAAGCTCATCTTTAATTCTGTCCGACTCTGTCCGTTGTTTTGAAAATTTTTGATCACTGGGGCGATGTTTTGATTTGTTTGTTGATAAACACAAGCGCCCCTTCTCATTGGTTGAAAAGTGTTGCGTGACCAGTTGGCCCTGTCCTTAAATTTAGGGATATTCCGGACTGATAAAGGATTGCTGTACGTGTGGAAAAAAACACTATATTTGTGTATTTTGATCCCTCAGTCTGAATATATCAGGACATGTTACTGGGAAACTATTTTTTAGTTCCATTATTTTAGGATCACAGTAACGACACGGTACCGGAAACGATCATTACCGTGAAATCCTCGGGCTTGTTGTCCATGACCATTAAAACTGATGACAAGCACTGTAGAAGGGATGTGGATCCACATGGGCAGCTCAGGGGTGAATGGGTTAATGAATACAAAACAATTTTCCATAATTAATTTATTGTGTGGCTATACAATTAAAGCTACAACTCTTTCTTTTAGAGATCAAGATTTGTGAGAATGCACCATTCAACATTGGTGGGAATTCAACAACTTTCTTATGAACAACACTGCAGAACTTAGCCCAGGATGACAATGCATAACAGGAAACTATCACATAATTCACTCAAAATACTTCCTTTTGGTAGATAAGTTCTAAGTTAGAGCCTAATGAACTGGACTTTTAAAAGAACACAAGAGGGTAGCCTCTCCGATTTGTTTATCATAAACCTTGAACAGTGCTGAAACCAGCTTTCAGTCTCATGCAGGGAAGTTGTTAGATGTAACCAATCAAGTTCCCTGTTACATTGAAAATTCTCTCTGGACATGGGAGTAAAGCAGTGGCGGATCCAGGGGAAGGGTCCGGGGGTCTGGACCCCCCCTTTCCCTCCATCAGACCTGACACTTGTTTGAGACTGAAATTCTTACTATGGCAGGATCATATATCACTTTTTAACTGGCTGATTTTTGTTAATGAAACAGGCGCTGCACTTTGCCACTAAACTTAATGCCAGGGATATTCAAAAATGTTATTGTTTTTGGGTACCCTCCTATGATCTGCTCGCCTCTGCTCCAAAGCAATATTTCCCGCACCAACAGAGACTGGCGTTCACAAATAGAGAAACACATGGTTGTCTCTGCTTTCTCAGCTGGTCACAAAAAAATTCAACAGTCCTTCCTGAACCAACGTTTGGACCCCACCCACCCCAATAAAAAATTCCTGGATCTGCCCCTGTAACCAACGATCCATATCAGATCAGATCAGGTCAGATCTTTTTGCTGCAACGAATAACAAACCATTGAGGAGCCAATGGTGACAGCATTAACTCCAAATGGCTCTAATTACACTGCAGAAATTTCGGAACTTGAATTGCAAGCAGAAGCCCTTCGATCTTCCTAGATGAGCCATCTTATCGAGGAAGATTGAAGGGCCACTGCCCTCAGGGTACGTACTTTAGGCATTAAAAAATGCTCACAAAAATGAAATGTTTGTTTTGGCAATTATAATTATCGGTTTGCAGTAAATAAATAAATAAAATGAATTTTCCATACAAACCTGTCTACGTAGTCTCCCATGAACAAAAAAGAACAATCTGGTGGATAACCTAGCTTGTCAAAATGTCTCAAAAGATCATCGTACTGTCCATGAATATCTCCAAAAATATTAACTGGCGCATTTAACTCCAATAACATGCCTTCCTGCATGAATACCTCCCTTGACACTTGACATAGTAAACGTATCGTCCCTTCTGGAAGCTGAACCTGGAAGTCAAATCGCACAGTTTTTTTTTTAAGCAAACCTTCATGCAAAGTTTAATTTGCAATGGCGGTCGTGCTAAAGAACTGCATGTACTTTTCTAATGTTGATAATAGATAATAAGCTTAGAAAAAATAATTTTAAGGTATTTCAAAAAAGATGATATGCCATTGTCTTCGACAAAATTCTATGAAAACACTTCTGCAATAACAAAAGAAACTGGCTTTATTGTCCTGATAATCAAAGTCCCTCTGCGGTAAAACTATTTCACAGAGCCATGTTTAGAGAAAGAGAGATGACGCTCATATGAACTCGCCTACCTGCGTCGCCGGGTTGTTTTTGTAGTCCAGGAGCTGACTTATGGCGCTGTCAACGTCAAGTCCAAACTTTCTACAAAGCTCCGTCATATTAGAAGGCTACATTTCAATTCCAAGCTGTCGACGCTGACTTATGAACCATGGTTCAGCTGTTTGTTAATTTCTGACCGGGCTGACCGGGTTCTCGCCCGAGGCAAATAACTTGATGACGTCACAATCAATCAAGAAGTTTAGCGGGGTTGAATATTAAGAAAATTAATGGCAACGAGGCTGGAGTTGACCTTATTCCTGATTTCTTATGTAAATCATGTTGTTCTTATGCTAACCAGTATTTTTCAGAATAATTTCCATAAGAAAACAAAGAAGGTTTGTATCAAAACAAAACAGTAAAAAACTACAGTAGCCTTTTGACTTTAATTGTATCAAAAGAAGGTCAACCTCGATCAGCCCCCCCCGGGGGGGGGGGGGGGGGCACTTGGGTATTTTTTGGGTGGGTATGTGCCGCCCGGGACTCCAAATTGGCACCCCGTTCTAAAAAAAATTTCCCCTAAAATTGATACCCCATTCTAGAATTCGCCCTAAAACTGATACCCCGTTCTAGAAATGGGCCAATTTTTTATACTCCGTTCTAGGGTGCAAAGAGTACAACTACTAGTTTGCATTGTTAACGCATTGAACCGTATTTTTAAAAGCAATCTGTCCTTGAATAATTTCAAATGGCTGCTTACAAAACTAGAGCTTTCGTGCGTTCGAAATATAATACCCCGTTCTAGAAAACGCCTCTGAAATGGGTACCGCGTTCTAAATCAGGAGCTTCAAAATCACGACCCCGTTGGGTGGCACATATCCGTATAGGTAATGTATGGGAGTACCCCCCCCGGGGATCAGCCTTGCATTTGACTCAAAGGCTGAGGTCAGCTAAGCCCACAACTGTTAGCCTGTGTACAGTCCCCCTGCCCCCGTTCTCAGGAAAAATCGGAGAAGGGGCTTTTCCTGAGGGGAGGGGCATTCTGTACACAGGTTAACACATTACTGTAAAATGGTCTATTCATAATTTGCAAGACATCAAAGTCATATTATGTTTTTTTCCTTAGAATCCTTAAATTTGAGGAACTCACTGGCTTATAGCCTGATCAAGGATCAGATCCAGATAGTGGGGAGAGGGGGAAAACAGAGGGGGAACTGAGAAAAACGACAAAGTTCCCTACTATACTACTGCTATCTAGTACATCTGAACCTCGGGGAAAGGGGTGGGGATGCTCGTTGTCTTGCTTAGGGGTGTAAATTTCGGATTTTGGTCTCACTTAGGGTGCTCTGGTCAAAACGCTATTATATTCAGCCGTAAAGGTCTCTTTTAGGATTGTGCGCAAACAGGATGAATAGAGGCTCCAGTGTGGAGAAATATTCAAAAATTGTATATTTTCAATTCGTTTTATTTACTCAATCCATGTAATCAAAGTTTAAAATGGTCTCTTCTCAGGGTAAAAAAAAAGGTTGGGCTATGCACAGATTGGTCTTCTTTAGGGGCTTAGTTCAAAATTTGCGACGAGCATCCCCGCCCCATTCATGTGAGGGTTCCCCCAGGGATCTGACACCTAGCTAACTAACTGAACACCTGGAACAGACTAACTTTTGAGGAGGTGCAACCACCATATATGGGCTATATTGGTAGTCTTGGTGTGAAGGGTATGTTTTCAAGCAGTTTCGTCTGGGATAGGGAATAGAAATCAGGGTTCTTTGGTCTAGACAGGTCTAGAATAGGGTATCTTTTTCCAGGAAATTGGCCCCAGTTGTTCAATATGTGGATATGTTTTGGATGCAAAAATTGCACTGGCTACTTCTTTCTGGGGAAACGAATGATTTTATTTTTCTTTCTGCAAGGATAGTACTCTTGACATTTACAATTTAAGTCTTGCAAGTTTGTCCTTAGTTCACTTTTATTACATTTTCCCTTTGATTTTGGGTATGGTTATTGTATTATAATGAGTTTCAAACAAAACAAACCCTTTACACACATTATCCATTATGAACAATAGGGCCATTCATACGAGGGAAAATAAGACGCGTCTTAAATAAGATGCGAACTGTACCATTTATACGAGCATGTCTTATCTAATAAGACGCGTCTTAGCTAAGCTGCGTCTTATTTTAGGCGAAATGTGCCGTTTATACAGAAAGTTCGCGTCTTATGTAAGACGCATCTTATTTTTCTTCGTATAAATGGCCCTAATATCTTTCATGACAAAAACTGAACCACCATAAATACATACACACATTCTACATCTAAAACTTCCAGGAATGAAGATAGAAACTTTGGAATAAATTCAATATTATTGCAGCTTTCTTTCTTGATACCATTTCTTTATGACTTCTCTATTAATTTAAAAACCTTCCTGTAGGGCAATTTCCCCCTTCAAATCACATTCCTAATCAAGGAGTCATTGCTTCATGCAAAGAAGATCACTTTTTAAATGTCAGGATTCAGTAATACAGAAAAGCATCCTTCCACAGTTCTCCCTACTGACTCCAAGAAAAAATTCGATTTTTTTGTGAGTGCCCTTTGAAGCACACAGATGAATTAACCTTTAGGTATCAACTTAGGAGAGAAGTCCAATTTTTCTCTCCTTTTTTTTTTAATCACCCTAAAACAATCTGGCATCCTTTAATGAAAGTTCCTCTTCGCCGATAAATGCCTCTAGGCAACAAGACAAGGCCGGATGAGATGAAAAATTACAACCAGAGAAGCTATAAATGACAAACGTTCGCCAGATGGATAATGTGCCTCTACTGTGATGAAAAATTATACTAGTAGGAAAAAGTGTCAAGTAGAAGTCTCCTCATGGTTGTTCCAACAGACTGTGAAGGTTGGTCGGAAGCCTGATAACTAAATTTATGAAGGTAAGGCTGAACTTCCTTGAAACTAACATCAAACACATTAGCTACATCTGATTGATTAGGCATTTTAGGGACATACTCTGGTCTGTTCATTACTCCAGCGATACAGATTATTTTCTCAGCGAGAGCTTCGCCGACCTTTTCCCGACAGATTTGTCGTTCGTGTTCATTAGCTAAAGTGACGACATTCAGTTTTACAGTCCAAATTTCCCACGGAATATTTTCCATTCCAAACGGCCAACGCGCTTTCTTCTTCTGATAAAATTCTATAGATATCTGTCCACTCCTCAAGCCCTCAGGACACTTTAAAGATTCCCTAAATTCAGCAACTTGTCTTCTTAACGAACGGTGTAATTCGTCAGAATCCACGCGAACGTAAGTTGAGTTTATAAAATCGCAATCCACATCAACCATACCAATAGTTCCGATGGTATAAGAACCCTCTCTTTTGTAACTAAACTTCCCAGACGTTCGGTGAAGCAAAATGGAGTGAAATATACTCAAGATTGCCTCTTCGATTTGCCGTCCTTCCACGGACAATTCAAACACTTGCGCTCGAGCGTTCATCTTTTTTTGAAATAGTTCCCAGGCGTTCGCCTTACTAAGCAGATGTATTGAACGGAAAGCCCTGGGCACTAGTAGACTGCTTTGCCTAAAATCCAATATGGCAGGCGTCCTCAGGAAATCGGTGGACTGGCTAAAATTTGCTTGGGCAAGAGAACCCGTTGTCTTTATGTCATGCGTATTTGGATTTTCAGGTAATTATTTTGTTTTTTACCTCTTTATGTTCACCGAATAGAGAACAATGTTTAAGTTTATGCAACTGATCTCTACTATATTGAAAGTAAGAATCTGCGCCATATTGTTGAAGTGCGAATGGTATTTGAGATTAGGATTAGTTAAAAGCTACAGTGTTTTCTACTGATAGCGTCAACATCCTTTTTTTCCACCGAAAGCAACAAAACACCTTCTAAAAAACGCCACATCTTGATGCCGTGTTGTCACATTTTCTTCAGTGGCCTCTGAATGCTGTACTTCACAAAAAACTGAGCCTGCAATTGTTTTGTAGAAAATACCATCAAAGATGGCGCCCAAACTTATGATTTCATTGCAGACAAAAGCTGCTTGTTATTCCTAATTAAGAACACAGGGGAGATGTATAGAATCATATAAAAATTTTTGAAAATATTTTGTGGTTGAGTAAAACCTCACTCGTCCGAAGAGTGACTTTTGAAGTTAACTTAATCGTCTGTACGAGATTGTAGTCGTCTGGGACGACTGGATGACTGGGAATATGGATCCCTGTGTATAGCAATCAGAGCTTCTGCAATTTTCATTTTCTTAAGAGATTGCTATTTTAAAATTCATTGTTGCCTAGCTTTGACAGAAAATTACTTGTGAGTTTGTATCTTTTTGTTCTTTGTATTGCACCATTTTCACTGCAATACATGTCACTTATGGTAATATTTGCCTGTTCTTCATGCAATTAGCTTTGTTCTTAATGCATGTGGGGTATGAGAGACTTAGACAGGAAAACTACTGAGTTAGCTTGATGATTCACTGTTTCCAGAAGTTGCCCTTTAAAGTATACTGATGTGTACATGTACTTTAATTTGGGGCTTAGTTTCCTGTGGACCCTGAGGGTATAACACCGACTTGGAGGGGTCTAGTTGCATTTACCAGGTTTGAAACCATGATACGAATCCAATTTAACTGTCAGAATCTTAAGGCTGTACAGTTGTCAGCAATCTTTTCCACTCTCATCCTCATAGGTCCTCTCTTTGTATTGGTTAGTCCCTGGACAAAGGATACTATTAAAACTATGAAGTCCATACCCCATGTCTATCCATGTAAGTAAACATTTTTCCCTTTTATGGTACTCATAAAATAATGCTCTAGAACTAAATTTGTATAGGTAATCATACAACTATGAGTTCAATTTGGGATTTATTTTCACAAGTGTGTTTTTCAAAAAG
Organism: Porites lutea; assembly: GCF_958299795.1. Lineage (NCBI taxonomy): Eukaryota > Metazoa > Cnidaria > Anthozoa > Scleractinia > Poritidae > Porites > Porites lutea. The sequence continues at coordinate 423,888 of NC_133206.1, forward strand.
TTTCAAAATTGCATAACTCCAAAAGCTGAATGCAGTTTGAACTTTTTTGAAACATTCATGAGTGCACATATAAATCAAAATTAGTGGAGTCTGTTTATAACAGCCACCCTGGAGACCCTAGAAACCACCTGCTTAGAGCAAGGAGTCCATCTTTAGTCATGTTGAGGTTACCTGTGAGTTCTAGTGCATGATTGGCTTTTAATTGTTTCTATTGTTCATTAGCCAATCACAGTACTCCATTCTCTGAGATATGTCCATTTTGTTTCCTTTTTTTGCATTATATTTCCTTGTTTTTTTACTAAAAAACTGCATTGCTCTCAACAAATCACATTCAACAAATTTTTTCATTTGTATTAGTAGCTTGGATATAGAACAAGACATTAAGTTCAATGGAATCCAGACACCAGATCCCTGAGTTTTCTTTTTTCATGATCATTAAATAGTAGACATTTTGACAATACAATTCAGAGTGTTACCAGAGGAATGTTATATCATATTGAACCTTGGTTTTAACTTTGACAACACCTTGACATCATCATCAGAGATTATTTCCCACTGGTTGTTTGATGCACTTTTGATGTAAAACTATTGACATTAATTTTTTCACATAATTAGTGCTCATGAACATAGTTTCTCACATAGACCATAACATAACCCTTGAGCAGCTGGACATTTTTAATGTATATATATCTATATATGTTGTAGTTAATTTTTTATCTCACAGGTAATTTTTGTTTTTCTTTTGAAGGGGGACATTGGGGGGGTACCCAATACCGCAATACCGTAAGAAAAAAATGGCAAATACCGAAAGACCGCGTCAAAAATCGTCTAAATACCGATACGGCATATTTTAATCACATTCATAATCGGTTCCGCATACTTTTGGGTGGTTCCATCTAGCGCGTTTAATTATCTCAGGCATTTATGCACCAGATGTCCATGTTTTTTTTAATAATTATTTTGGTAGTTGGCAAATTTTTGGCAAATTTTCACTGAAAAGAACCTTTTGGTAGGTCGACCCAACAGCTAACTAACTCCAATAAAAATAACTCTTGAAAGTGCGAAAAAAAAACAAAACAAAAAACAAACCAACCAAAACCCTTTCCACGCACGTCTAGTGCGAGTTTGGATGAGTCTATAGTCTAGTATGTCAGTATCTCAGGGGTCAACTATCTCGACTGTCTCCCCAGTGGGGAGGAGCGTTGCGTGACGACACTAAAAACGGCTGAGTAGCAGACTGGCACACGTACACAGATCGAAAAGCCTGGTAAGGTAACTTGAGGTGACTCATTGTCATTGGATGCAACAACAATCTCATTGTATATTATCGACCATTAACTGTCACAAAATGACCCACAATGGTTTAATCATTTACCGTTATGTCTCAAGACTGCTAAATATTAACTTTTATTGACCTTTATTTCCTACTGTGTTTTGTTTTGCGTATTGTATCGAAAAGAAAGCGCAAATAAACGGTACCGTAATACCGTGAACAATCTTATTTCACCGAATACCGTCAGCCAAAATGATGAAAAACCGCATACCGCAGAGCTAGATGATACCGCAATACCGCACGTTAAAATTAAAATTACCGAAATACCGCATGAAAAAAAGCCCAATACCGTAAACCCCCATGTCCCCCTCCTTTTGTTTCAACTTCATTAGCATACGTTACCATACCCAAAAACAGAAGAAAAAGAAAAATTAGGGGAGACAGAAAGTTAACTACAACATATATATTTGGTGTTAGCTGGGGTCATTTTAGGGCAACTACTACATTTAGATGTGTTCGAGAAACCTATGACAGATTTGGTCAAAATTCTTTAAGTTTCAAAATCTTACCTATGAGTTATCAGATAACTGCAGTATGTAATGTTTAATCCTTTCTCCTTTTATTTTACAGATCCACAATTGGAGAATCAAGATCTAACTAACATTGATGGTCAAGGAAACAAAATCTATCCAGAATTTCCTATCTAAGAAACCAATGGTCCTTTTGTACAGACTGCTTGTAATAACTATTTGAAAATCCCTCTGTTGCATGTCATGTTTGGTTGTTTTGAGTGGAAATTCGTTCTTTGTTCATACCTAAGTTCTTGTCAAATTGACTGTAATAATAAGGTTCCTGATGATTTCAAGTAATAAAGGCAACATTTTAGAAAATAAATGAGCTCGCCGCCATGAGTCTCGGCTCTGTAGATCATAAGTTAGGGCACCTGACCTTATCTAGGTGGTTTCCTGTGAGAAACGTAGACATTTTTAAATCCACACTTGTGACACACTGGTAATGGACATTGGTCATCTATCCCAGGGATAAAGGTCTTGACATTAATTTGCGAGTTATTTGGCAGCTGACCAACCAAGTGAACTTAAGCAGTGTTTAGAAACCCTTTCTTCTATTCCTAGGTTTCTTTTCTGCTTTGATACGGATCCAACAAGCCCTCCCAGCTTGCAAAGAATTCCCCCTCCCCCCTCGAGAAGAAGGTTTTATGGTCCTTTAGAAGCACCACTCAGCTTTTCTATCATTTTCTTTTTGACACTTTCTCCTGAATGGCATGCCACTCTCGGAAAATTATCCCTGGTTTCTTTTTACTAAGTGCAGAGAGATAACGCGCAAATCTTGTAGCAATGAACACCGACGTACCGCGATCGGCAAAGGCTGCAGGAACAACAGACCCCGTCACAGATAAGATATGATGATGATGATGATGATAACAATAATAATAGCAATTAACTTTATGTCCGTGTCAATAAATAAAGCGGTCACTCACTAAATAAGGATACCTGTTTAAGAACTAATTAAAAAAGTAGGTAACATATAACTGAGAAGATACAATAGTTTATTTAAAACTCCTACATTGCAACCAAGTGCTAAATTGCATAAAATCAGACTATTAATTCTTTACAAATTATATCGAAACTCTAACAAATACCAAGAATTTTTCATAACGTAAAATGCAGAAAAATGACAATTTTATTAACCGGTACATCTAATGTTTGTCTAAAAACTAATCAGCCGTTTATAAGTGATAGAGGCTTATTAGCTTGGCAGGCAGCACATGGTGACATGGATAACAGTGTCCAAACAGATTGGTGCGGATGTGTGGCTGGTCAAAGACCCTCTTGATTCTTGCATTGCATTGAGCGTGGTATTGTGAGGCGGAGCTAGTAAGCTGGCTAACTATGTTGTTCTGAGGAACCTTATTAAATATTTTGGTACACTGTTTACTGCGGACTACCTAAAGACTGTAATTATGGAGAATGCTTTCTTTTGTACAAGCTACAGTTCCTATAAGATGTTCAGATAGGAGAGTGGAAAGAACAGGGCGAATAACAGTATAATAATATCCGTAGTTGGTAATATCTGACTACGGGTCTGTTCAGCAAAACCAAAAAGTCCAACCGCTAGTTAGGCTTCTTTCATTTCTAGATCGTTTTATATTAGTAACCCCTGTTATCTTGACACTATCAGGGACCGATAGTTCTTTACCCCTATGTACTGCTCGACTGAAAACAGATTTCTTTTTAAAATCGTTTGTAATCATCTTGCACTTGCCGGCGTTTAGCTCAGCATGTTCTACTGCTCTCGTGACCAGTTCTCAACGGTATTGATGGCGTTCTGGGCATAATTGACAGATCACTCCTCTCACCACACGCGGGTCGATCTCAGCAATTATGCTGTTGTTAACGTACTTCCAAGTATGCAGCCCGTTAACTCCAAGGTCATTGATCATCAATGAAAATAGCCAAGGGCCCTATTTGGTGCCATGAGGTACACCTACAGGGACAGGGTACCGTTGGTAGAGACGATCCGCGGATAATGCACGAAGAAGTCGGTTACCCCGCAAGCAACTTCGCGATTGATAGCTAGGCTAAAGTCCTTGCACACGAGCAGTTTGTTCTGAGTTAATGAGATCTAAGGCCTCCCTATGATGGGCATAACTACAGAATACAGGGCCAAGTATCTTTATAGGTGTATGATCAAACAGGACGACCTTAACAGCAGTGCCGGTCCCTCTGGTAGCTTGGGACCAGTGATGGGCCATAGAAATCAAAACGTGCATGTAAACAGGACAACTTGAGGGTGCCTCCATAATAGTTGGGGTAGAATACTTCTAACACCGCACGGCTAACATGAAGAGTGACTATTAAGTCCTCAACAAGTTTAGACTACGAGCAGTCTTTTGGTCCGTCGAGCAAAACGCCCGAGACACGCAAATGACCAAGTGCATGACTGAAGGCGCGAGACGCCCTCGTTTCTCGCGTCTCGCGGCTTCGTCCCTCAACTGCTCGCAGTCTACAACAAGTTTAGAAAGGTCGATCGGACTTTTGATGGGATTCAGGCACAGATGTTTGTTCCTTAGTAACAAAGACACTCATGTATCTTCGGTGTCTTTGTTGTCATTAGTGCTTTTCAGTAGAGAGTAACAGCTAACTACTCAGAGAAAAGTAATTTTCTATAACTGTTAAATCACTTCATTTGTTATTAAGAAAATTCCATATTTTAGGGAGTTTGTTCCCATGGCTTCACTGAAGGCGCAACTACCTTATTTAAAGTACGTCTACATGACCTAGCCAATTTTGTTTAATCTGTTAATTTTCTTTTTCTAGTTCACTCATGACGTTTTGGTTTGCTTATTTTTGATTTCTAAAAAAAAAAATTAAACCACCATCGATGTTGACCACGGCGAGTTATGTGCGCGGATAGGGCTGTTAAAAGGCATAACATTTCTTCAAAAAATCGAGCGGAGAAAACTCGAGCTTCTAGAACAAAAAGTCAAAAGTTTGCAGCCACAGAAATCTGTGAATCCTAACTCTCGATAGGTACAATTTCCTTTCATTGTCAACAACAACAACAACAACAACCCCTGTTCTTCGCGCCTCCCTCCTCTACCATACCACGCTGAGGCAACCACCTCGGAATGATTTTAATCCAAGATGACTGCCTGTAAAAGGGCCGGGCTGCATGTAAACACTCATGTTTTCCATGCATGGATTAAAATTGGTTTGGACCTGCCAAAGTTAACTGTTATTTTACTGGTAACACTTTGTATGTAAATTAACCTTAAAAAGACCCAATCTCGTCAATTAAAATTTGCATACATTGTTCTTAGATTCTTATTGTTATGGAAATAGATTTTGTAGCTTATCATCCGGTCTGGCGGCCATCTGCCATAGCTTTTCATTTACTACAGGAAAAGGTAAACCGTGTTTTCACCAAGGTTTTTACCCGACGCGAATCATCTTAGGAAAGTCAAAGTTGATTGGAAAGTGACCATGGTAGTTGCGTCTCTAATTATTACCGGCATCGTTAACGCCTTCTCATCTTTTTTTGCCATAACGCTGAATATTTTAACAATACTCGCGCTGAGGAAAACTCCATCGTTACCAAAGCCCATGAAAGTGTTGCTACTGAGTCTAGCTGTTTCTGATCTCGGTGTTGGCTTACTGGTGCAACCATTGTTTATTGCACTCATCAGCATGGACATGCAACAAGAGTCCAGCAACTCTGTGCTCAGAATATTTCATATCACTGGCACATTTTTTTCGTATGCTTCCTTCTTCGGCATCACAGCTCTAAGTTTGGACAGATTTTTGGCAATTCATCTTCATCTCAGATACCAGGAACTGGTAACTCACAAGCGTGTCGCTGCTTTGGTGATTGCCATTTGGGTGACGAGTACAATCCTCGCCTTACTTGTGTTCTTTTTTCAGAATATTACGTTTATAGTTCTAGCTGTAATCGTCGTTTTCTGTTTTCTGTCTACAACATTTTACTACATTAATATATTTTTAGCTGTTCAACGCCACAAAAATCAAATGCGATCCACCAAAGCAGATGCACACCAAGCAACCGCGGACAGTGAGAACGGAAAAGATGATTTTACAAGGTTAAGAAAATCTGCTGTTGGTACATTCTACGTCTATCTTGTGTTTTTGGTGTGTTACACACCAGACTTTTGCATTATCGTTGCCGATGTAATAAACTCTGGTCAAAGAAGTACTTTTGTAAAGCATTTGGCTTTCTTCACCTTATCGCTAGTATTTGTAAATTCGTCTTTCAATCCTTTGATTTACTGTTGGAAGATGAGAAACATTAGACACGCCATTACTGTGATAATTCGTAACATACGCCAGTGTAACAAATAATCTCGCAGCCTTACCAGGATGAGAAGTCTTTCTCGTATACGTCTTTGAATATTTTAGAGTATGTTTGAGCCGAAAGTGTCTCAGTTGAGATGGAACTCCAAATTTCCAAAAAATATACTGTATGGGATCATATATGAAAGGAAATTAAAACTGAGCGCTATAAGAATTTCATGGCGATTCACCTGCACTGAGGAAACAGTTTTCATATATATTTTTATGTATTTACTTATGGCACTTTTCAGATCGAGAGAAGAAAAGACGCAATTACTATTGTTGTAGATAAGGTTTATCTACAGCTGGCTCTGTTTTTTTTTCTCGCAATTAGGGACGGACCATTAGAAAACTTATGGGGAGGGGGGGCGGGCGAAGTACAAAAAAAAAATTCGCGCAAGGGAAAATTAAATGAAAAAAAATTCTTGCACGCCAATTAACCCTAAAAAATATTCATGCTATGGCGTAAAAAAATTCATACAAGGAATTTGATAACGAAAAAAAATTCCTGCGGCTCGAAAATTCCCCTCCCCCCCCTAACTTTTCTAATGGTCCGTCCCTTAAAAATATTGACTAACAAAGAGCTTTGGGCAAAATAATAAGGCATCTTCTTTAATTAATGAAGTGAAGCGTACGAATCGCATGCCGGAGAACGGAACTGGTAGGTTATCTCTGAAACTGATTATGGATGGTAGTTAGTATACTCAACAAAACCTGCCAGATCCTGCCAGATAATTACATTGCAAAACTTATAAAGTTTTAATGGATGTGGCTGAGAAAAACCGACCGGATATATCTCAGACCGAAGTTGAAAATAATGATAATAAGTATAATTTACAAGTTTTACGTTTTGTTTTTAAACTGAAAACAACAATAATTCACTGCTCCAATCAGGTCACCACTCAAAAAACAGACGAGGCCATTTATCGACTCTGGACAGCTGAGACCATTCTTTTCCAAGCTAAATTAGTCTTAAGACGACTAAGTGCGTCGCTCAGGCGCACTTAAACGAACAGACGACTTTAATTGTCAAAGTCAAAATATCCTTGATCTACCTCTCCTAGGGTATTGCTTGTTTCATAGTCCACTACCCTGCTATTTAGCATACTGAACACATATAACTTATAATAATTAATTTCGTTTTAAATAGAATGTTTGGGATTTGGCTTTGAAAACTCTTATCTGGTCACGTATCTTTTAGTTTCTGTTATCTAAATGCCTGTCCAATGAAATGTTACATCTCATTACTTCTTATTAAACTCTGTATTTCCAACAGAAAGTGAAATAAACTTGACTTGACTTGACTTGGCTACCAGAGCTATTTTCCTTTTACAACTATGCCTAATGACAGGCTGATCTTACGGTTAAACAGCAGAAAAGTGCAATTTCTGCCTACGTTGGTTGAGAATGCAAACAGGTCTTGGGCATCTATAAAAACGGAGAAGCAATAGAGACACTATTCAGTTTCTTCTATCGCTTCGTGCGACAATTTCAGGTACTTTTCGCCCGCGCGCCTTGTGAGAAGGAATTTTTGGAGTTAAAAAGTGACTGTTTTGTAGTCTTGTCCTAAACAAGAACGCTCTTAAAAAAGCTTCGAGTCTCGCTTGCTTGGAGATTAGATGATAAATGAGGAGACTATTGATTCTACACGAAACAAGATTTCCTTGCTAAAAGTTTCTCCCTTCCTACTTTATCGACGATCGAGTAGTTTTTAGGATATTTACCTTTTATATCGTATTCGACGGTGATTGAGTACGTGTGTATAAATCCAAACGTGGTCAATCGAACCCAATCGAACTGCAATCGTTCGATTGACTTCGATTGGGTTCGGTAATCGAACATGTTCGAACTCACCCAAAACTTTTGCCAACCGAACAGAATCAAACCTTCGGAAATGGAAGCTTCAAAAATTGTACACGAAGTTTCATCTCGTTTCAAACAAGGCGTTGCTGCGGTCAACGAATAAGTTATGCCTTAGCTTGAATATTTCAAGTACAAGTATACAGGGTAGATGTCGGACAGAGAAGAGACAGCGGAAAACGTGAAACCCAGCATAAAACTACCAATTCTGGAAGATATGTCATAATTAAAGGCTACCACGGATGCTCTGTCGGCGTCGGTGTCGATGAAAAGTCTTTTGTTGATATAGGGATCCAGCTCCTGCAGTGGCGGCGACCGCCATTTAATACTTTGCAACATGAACCGATGCCTGTGCGTTGGCCATTGACCTTCAGATTTGAAGTGTAAATCTTGTGCCCGCTACCGTCGTTGAGCACTTCCAGTGTTTATTGTGAATTTAACGATTACTGAAACAAGCAGGATTTTATTCAATTGAAATGTCTTTACGTTGTCATTCCTGGCTAAGACGGAAATCTTTCCGATTTAATTGAAATTAAATTATCGCTGATTTTTATACCGTTTTGTCTCTCTGCCGAGCAAAATCGAACTCACCGAAAAGTTCCAGTTCGATTCCGTTCGATTACCGAACCAATCGAACAACAAACTGACCGATTGGGTTCCGCATTGATTTTAAGTTCGGTTTTGTTCGATTAGCTACGCCGGGAAAAATACACGAAAATCAGTTCGAGAGAAATTTCATCATTGCCATAGCTCTGCCATAGACTAAATATGTGATCAATATGACGCGTCATTTCAATCATCGCCGAAAATAAGCCGCATGCTCAACATACAAGACTCATTTGTATTCAACGAAATTTCACAGCACCAGACCAGTTCACAGCCTCACCAGCAAAGTTTTCACTGAAGTGTCCAGTTGTTCCAAAGTAATCAACACTTTCGTGGACCGACCCGCTCAAGACTGAAAAGCTCGACGTCTTTTTCATCAATCTTTCCTAACCTTTCTGCACAAAATAAAGTATACCGATGTGGCACGTCGCGATTCTTATCCCCAGTTTCCACGGTCTACGCTAGGAACGCCTGTGACAATGATACCCTTTTGGCAAGCACGCAAGAACAAAAAGGAGAAGAAACGCTTGCATTTTCTGAGTCTCGCTGCCAAAGCAAGCATGAATAAAGACCTAGGGTGGGACACACTGGAAATGAGAAGAAGACAGTTCAGGTTAACACTTATGTATAAACTAACTCATGGTCTTATTGATATAGGTAGCCGAGAACATTCAATTCAACACTCTGACAGTCGTACGAGGGGAAGCCATCAATTTAGATTTCGAGTGCCATAAGCAAATGAGGACATTCTTTAAACTTTCATATTTTCAGAGAACTGTAGCTGACTGGAACTGCCTCCCTGAGGCCATTGTATCAGCAACTTCATTAGACTCTTTTAAATCTAATTTATAAGCTTTTTAAAGTAATATAGTTACATAGTTATATATTTTTATTTAATTTTATATCATCGTTTTCTATTATTTTACGGTTGGTGTGATGTCTCAGCTATTTTTACCACTGAACTAAAATATGTAGATGTGGATGTACATAAGACTAATAAGGGAAACTTCTGTTGGGTTGAAAATATGAATTATGGCAGACAGTAATAAGTCTGCTGACTCTTTCAAAACTAAGTTTGAAAGCTAAATATCAGAGCAGCCACCTCATCTTTATTTCCACCGAACGTGAAAGTGACGTCCGCGCATTCAACGGGCGTCGAAACACTTGAATAATATTTGGGTGCCAACGGACCTGTTATGTGTGAAACTATGTGGCATCTTTTACCATTTTCTACATAAACGGGTTGGCTAAACAACACGTCAAAGTAATCAGCTGAATTTTCTCTGTCCTTGTATGTCTTAGAGACAAATATTTCTGACTGCTTAAACAGAGAAGGAACACCATTGAAATACCCTCCAGTAACTCTGACTTCAGAAACACCGTATGTACTGCCTTCTTTTCCAAAGATCTGCAATCCATGGAGGAAAAATGATTTGTTGGCTTCAAACGAAATCGTATTGTTACGCGGTGAGCTGGAAAAAACATCCGGGGACTGCCAACCGAGGTTAATTGGCACGGAACTAGGATAAAATGTAAAGCAGCGCAGGAATGGACCGGACCTTGGAACTTGTGGAAACGGTGGACGCGTTGTTAATACTTCACTGTAGTATTTCATCATGTCAACAACCTCTTTCAACGTAAGTATGTTGCTGTCAAGAACAATAGATGCAAATTCCTTCTGTGACATCAAAGGGAACCTTATTGCTTTCACAATTTCTTCTCCTAAAACTTGCCGCTTTATATTTCCATTTAGAGCTAGACCTTTCCTTTCAATTTCTTTTGTGGCCCAGCTATCAACTGCCTGGAATAATTCCACTTCTCCGACAAACAACTTTTCCTTCTTCACAACCGATTCAACAACAGGTCGATCAAGTGTAATGAATTCATGAGAATTCACGGCTACGCTTGCTTTGGTAGCCAACACCTCCCAGCAACGATCTTCTAATTGTTTTTCCTTGAACTTCTGAGCGTGCAGCAAAATGGAAAATATATTAGATCCATCCACGGTGTCATACATATAATCTGTGCATTTCGCTGCAAGGGAAGGTACCATGTATTTCACGGCCAAGTAATAAACTTGCATGACATTGCTTTCGCTTAAATTTGCCTCATCGCCGTACAAATGGCGAAACAGCTCTAGCAGACTCTCATAATCACAGTCAGACAGTTCAATGGAGTCTCCAGTTTCCGCCATTGGACCATAATGATACAACATGGCATAGAACACTGGGCTGCTGATGCCAAGAACAAACTTGTGAGCTGGGATAACCAGCTTTGCCTTCTTGCTTCCGTTATCATTCGCCTCGGTAAAAACAAACTTCACATCGCTCATGAGTTCTTTGTTGAAAATAAACTTTGTCCTTTCTTCAATACTGGGTAATTTCGTCTGCCAGTTATCGTTAACACCAGCCATCTTCAAATAGATCTCAATAACCTTTAGTCTCTGCACGTGCCAAATCGTTGCTACCACAACAGGCGGCCCAAGCTTGGTGCATAAATTACCGTGAGTTACGATACTGTTTTGCATGTTACGATTCGGTTTCTGTGATACCCTAAATGATCAAGGTCTAGGTAAGTGTTATCAGTCTCGGCCTTCTGTTCGGCTAATAACGCTTACCTCGACCTTGATTATTCCGGATATTACGAAAACCTCATCCAATAATTGTTTATAACATTTAACTTCGTTTATAACGATCAGTAAACACCTTGAATTCAAAGTTAAAATTCAAACGACCCTAAGAAACAAGTTACATCTATTGCTGAAAGCTCTGTACCTTGAAGCGACTTTAACTTTCTTTAGGTTTGCAGCAAAACAGTACTCGATATCCCAACTCTTCGGCGGTTGTTTCCGCTTTCCAAACTCAGCGGAAGAAAAATGAGAATGTATGGGAAGTGGTCTCCCCCCCCCCCACCCCCCCTGTACAAGATAAACCTTATTTCGCTGTTATGGATTTCATTTAAGAGAATGTATGGGAAGTAGCCCCCCCTTTCCTCCTCCCCCGTACAGGATAAAACTTATTTCGCTGTTTCCGCATTTGCTCGTCACCCTCTCTTTTTAGTTCTTCTTTGGATGAACTGAAAAAACTGTTATTACAAAACGGCTATCCCAGCTGTGTGTTAAATTACAACATGTTCTCAAGTAAGAAAACAGACCAAAACAGCCAACCACCACATTCCCCAAAAAGGAAGTCTTCTTAATTCTACCTTATTTAGATTTACAAAGCAGACAGGCTCTTCCGTGCTTTAATGTTCAGGGGAGATAATAAGGCTGGTTGTTGGGACTGCCAGCATTTTACATTGGTCAAACTAAACGTAGATTTAGGAAAACAGAGCACTTCAAATTAAATCCATTACGAGCGGCAATCACTCATCTGGTATTACGGACCATATCACGTCGCAAAATGAAATGGGACCATTTCGAAATCTTGGCACTGAGAGGACAGTCGGTCACCCATTGCTGATAGTTAGGGATTTACAACCTTTCCTAAATGAAAATATCAGCAGTAAAAACCTTTACCTTATTTAGTTTGCATGCTTTATTGCCAAAGAGCAGCTGCGAGATGGCAGCCTAATAGAGGAGGCCGTGCGCGATTATTCCAAGGGCAGAAAAAATCTCGAATCGATGTAACATGCAGTAATGTAAGCAACATTTATGACATAATGCAGAACAGACAATGCATTGCTTTCGAGCGGACACGTAATACAGATCCTAGAATCCACGGTCCGTGCGCGTGTTTGTGAGTCCCGTGCTCATCCCGTCTTCAACCAGTCGTCGGGTGGATATTCATTTGCATCATACACGCCGAGTAGCTGTCGCATTTGCTCGCTGGAATTTTTTAGTGCCTGCCGCTAAGAAAAAACAACGCCGTAAAATTTATTGTGTCTTTGAAGCAAAATAATTCGGAAGGCTTTATCGGCGCACCATAAATCTTATTTTGCTTTAAAAAGGGACCAAATATAAATATGTATACGCTGAATATTCGCGGACTTAAATACAATTTTTCGAGGATTCTAAACTGGCTTATAAGACCACTAAATTTTACGCAGAATGACATGTGCGCAACAAAAACACGAGCTTTAACATCTCGAAAAATTTGCTATATAAAGTAGGGACTTCAAATTATTTATGCAGTACAACAGTTTAGTTCACCATTTTCAAAAGACAAACTTAAAGCATGGGGCACACATACACCAACCCATGATCCGCCTTCCCACATGTGTTGCGTGGAGCTGGCACTTTGTACTCTTTGCTTTGCACTCGCCTCGGTAGTAAAGAGTCTTTGAGACACGGGTTTTCCCCGCTCATGCTGATGAACCCCAATAAATACCAAACAGCTGTCCGTGGCTACTACTTCTAGCGAGCGTGATATGGCTGTGCGCATATCTGGGTTGGTGTATGTGTGCCCAAGGTAATTTTACCTTTTCAATCTATTTTTCATAAATTACTGTAATTCATCACATTTCTAAACAAATTGAACAACGCGCGCGTGCATATAGGTAAAATAGCTTTGTGTATCTTGGTCAGCGTGTAGAACTCCGATATTCGTGGTGGATTTTGGCCTTGACTAAGCCACTTGTGAGTCATTTGGTCAATATGCCCGTTTGTAAAAAGAGCGTTTACTTTATGACTGTTATGACTTTAGTGGCTGTTTTTTAGTGGTTTACTTTGCTGTTAGTTCTTAAAGTTTTTAATTCTTGTCTTTGTTTTGCTGATAAGTTACCCGCTCAAACTGAAGAGAAAGTAATAGAAGCAATCTCATACTTTGTGCGTTCCAAATAGTTTTCTAAGGCAACTGATGGTTCTGGCGGCGGTTACTAATTAGATTTAACATGGAACGGGTGAGGCTTGCTCTTAGAATTAGCAAAAAATATTGCAAGCGCATAGAGCGAGTAAATGCTTCAAAATCCTTTAAAAGGTTTTTATGAGAAGCCGGTTTTGGGGGAGTCGGAATGAGTTTTAGGCCTTTGCGTGCAAAAAAAGCTGTTTCTTGATCAGTAAGATTTTTTGTGGACAAATCTTTAGTGTATTTATCATTATTTGTTCTAAGGTTATGGATGGACAGATTGTATTTGCTTTGCGCAGAAGTGATCGCTTTTGACTTTTAGTCTGGGATCGCGCGGGGTTAGCGTAAGAAGAGTCAGTAAAACAGACAGTTGCCAATATACAATGCAACTCTTCCTTTATTTTCAGATTTGGAAAATACTTTAAATAGAGTTGTGAGTGCTGTCTGCATTCTGTCTGCATTCTGCTTCTTTCTGGCTGGCTGTTTGGGTTTGTTGGCTCTGAAAGTTGATATGTTCGCGGCTGACTGGATCCTTCGTTCTGCTTGCACACGTTTTGTTTGATCAGGAATCATGGTGGCTAGTGTTTCTTTTAACCTGTTAATGGTCTGAGTTTCTGAGCTAACGGTTTTTTTTCAGCTGTTCAATCATGAGGCTGAGGAGGTCCTGTTCTCAGCTCTGCGGTCTGGCCTGGTACTGAAGACCAATAGGGCAGATTCCTTTCTTAACATGATCTTTGAGAACCATGTTGGATTTTCTGGACTTGGCGCTCGTCGATTCTAAATTCGCGACTCTGTTCCTCAAGTTGCTGAAACCCGCTTCCGTGTTAGGACCGGGGGGCTGGCTGCGGCGGTTTACCGAAGTCTGGGCTGGCTTTCTTGGTACCTGCTTGCGTTCTGGGAAGCTTGGAGGCTGGTTGCGACGATGGTATATCGTCTTCTGAGTCAGAGTTGTTTGTCAGCGGTGACTTGAATGATGAGATAGGTGGCGTTTGGCTGTCTCTCATTTCACGCGAGCATGGCAATGACTGAATTAGCACAGTGATACAAAATAACCAATAAGAAGTATGGGATTTCGATCAGTTTCGCTTGAAGTCACGTGTTCCTTTGTTAGCGGTAAATAATAGATGCTAAATGAAAGTGAACTTATGCAAATTTGCCTAGGGATGGTTGTTAAACTTCATGATGGGTTTAAAAAGTTTGTCCTTGGAAATTGCTATTAAAATCAACAAGAAAAAGATGAGTCTATTTTTGATTTAAAATAAATCTTGAGAATCAGTTAATGGCGTGAAGTTCATACGGTGGCAGTGCAGTTTTGCAAATAAAAGAGTAATAATATTGTCACTCGACCCTTACCGAGTATAACTCCTTGGAGCCCCGCCTTACGGCCACCTCGGTAAAACGGTCACCTTGTTATTACGGCCACTCATTTTCTTATATATATAAAAAAATCTTCTTAATGCGGTCACCCGTTAATACTGCCAACAGCCAAATTTTAAAATACGAAACAGTAAACTGACTCGTTAATACGGCCACTCGTTAAAAATTTAGAAAATTGAAATGCCTGTGACATGTCAATTTCAAAATGAGAGATTATATTGACAGGCAGGTTACTCCACCTAAGCTATCCTATTCCGGGCTCAGAGATAGTGGTGAAAAGTCGTTCAATAAAAAGAAATGCGAAAAACGCGCGGGTGCTGGGGAGAGCCTTGTTTCCCGCCGCCACCGCCCCCTTTCCCAATTCGCGCACGTCTTATTTTCGCTCTGCTCGTTTTACTGACGTCACCACTATACTATCTGAGAGACTGGTACAGGCTACGACTAAGCGGCTTACCTCAACTACCTGAGGTCTCCCACCTCCATGTAAACAGGCCCTTAATTACTTACTCTACATTTAAATTTCTGTTGCTGTTGTTTTTCAACGGTTAATTATGTCTGAAGATGTATTTGGAACATACGAAACGCCATTTTATTTCCAGAGATGCGTTTATACTGTATTTCCTTATGTTTGTCACTGCAGTTTGCTTTTTGTTTCGTCTTAGCTAAGATCATGGTAAAAAAAAAAAAGTGTCTACTATTCAGTTTAAATCCTCCTGCTAATTTATCCTGCCAAATTTGGATGATGTTTGTCGACGATATCATAAAAAATAGCCACTTTTAAAGATTATTGACAGTAAAGGGGATAACAGTATGAGTGGTACTTCTGTTGTTTTGGTAGAGTTGGAGAAACAAAATTTCGCATACTTTTACACGTTAGTGCAAAGAAGAACTAGCCAAACTACAGCGTAAACACATTGCAAAAATAGACTGACTCAAAGTGCTGTATGTGACTTCAGGGGCCATAAGTTAATGTTATTAAAGGGACTGGTTCACGATAATGCACGATAATGCGCAGTTTCGGGTGAACCTTTAAAAGTCATTTGAAGAAAACAAATTCCTCGAAATAACTATAACTTATATGTGACTGTTGGTCATTGTACGTTTTTTGTCTGACTTACTACCCCTTTTTTGCCAGGAACCCTGATGGGCTCTGTTTTTGTGACTCGGGAGTGAGTGGTACTTGGTCGGTGTGGTGCATGCATGCTAATACGGAAACCACAAAAAAGTCAGTCTGCTTCTGTAGTAAAACTATTCGTTGTTGTAGAAATACCGTACGTGTTTCACAAACCTCCGCTTCACGAGCCACCCCCTCCTGATGCTTGAGTTTTTTTTACTGATCGTAAAGAAACCACACATGTTTATGAGTTTATAGTCTCTGACCCTTTAATCTTAGCCAAATAGTACTTAAAAAATTATTACAATTGTTAAATGTTTATCATGAAGTTCAAGTTTTACTTGAGTTATGTCCCATATCTATAGGTATAGTTAAATAATATATATTTTTTTACCGTTCAATTTAATTATATTTACAATTCATAAACGTTTTTACTAGTATTTCAACGTCCGATGCGTTTTCCATTCAGAGATATATCTTCCAGCAAAGTTAGCGAGGGGGGAGGGAGTGGATATAGACCTTTCCCGCATTCCTGTAAACAAAGGCACCAACTCGAGGGTCGGGTGGACAAAATACAGTGATTTGTATCAAATTGTCCAGCTGAGCCTCGTCCTCATTTCTTTATGTTCGCTCCCTGAAGCGTAATGCGGGAAAGGTCTTTTGCAGGTGCATCAAACTGTTTAAGCAGCAACTTAAACTGATTTCGACTTTAAGGATACAACAGATTCTGACGTAAAAAGTATTCTGCGATCTCCTAGTAACTTTGTTTTTCCTTGTTAGAAAGAATTGTGTCGAATGGAACGCAAAGGTAAAGGCATATTTAACTAGGTGACACTGACTTCAACTATTTTAAACGCTATTTTTTTCCTTTCCTTAGTCAAATGTTACTAATGGTGATTAATAGCTGTAAATAATACTCATGATTGCTCATTAAACCTCTCGTCCGACTATGTTAGAAGACGCGAGGAGAGAAGCCGTTTAAAAATTGTTGCCCAAGTTGTCCATGGGCCACGACTCATTACGGTTATTAATGTCAAGTGCGACCCTTGTTAACCAAAGGTTTCTACTGTTATGCTTAGCAATAAAATATACAGTGATACCAGCAAAATCAGTTGCAAAAAATGCGAGTTAAAGTCCTTTAAGAACTAAATATCATTGAATAATGTTTCTAATGATGCCGACTGCTGACCGTATATGTCCAAATAGGAAAACGTTTTCCTTATTGCCCAGACACATTTCAAATGTCACACTAACCGAATCTAATGCAACGCTACTGAGTACAAAAAACACGTCGTTTGAAACGGGCCTTAAGGCTGACAGCTGAAAAAGACACTCAAAGTTGTTAGCTCGTAAATGTATTATCTCTCTTATTATCAAGAAATCGTTTAAGACAACAAAAATAGCGCAAAGAACGTATCGGAGAGTTTGGTTGTTAAAACGACCCTCTACCCTTTAAACTGATAGTTAAACGCCCTGCTTGATCTCACGTACCGCGGTTAGGGATAGGAGCCTTTGTCTCCCCACTTGGTACAGACAGGCTCTGTATTTATGGCTCTGGCTCATGTACTATTAAGGTGACCTATTTAACTTATTTATCCTGTCGATAAAACCAAATTTCTGTGTTTTCCCATCCTCCTCCACCGACGTATCACCAAAGTTTCGATCTTAGAAACTAACTTATATTACATTAAAAGTGAATGAACTTGTTGTCATGGATACATAAGTTCACTACGCAACCTCATTTAGCTGCATCTTAGGACACTCTTAAGGAAGGGCTTCTGACGTCATCTGCTTCGTGACCGTAATACGCTCATGATAATCTCATTAAAATGTTTTGGCTTCTTTTAATTTTGCCTTGACGTGGACAAGCCCGCAGAGATTTAAGATGGTTTCTTTTTTAAGCTTGACCCATACTTCCTCCTTTATGTGACATTGTAGAACTGGTCCTTTTCCAGATTCAAGATTTCCAGTCAGAAGGAAAACGATTTTTTCCATCTGTTTCCAGTGACAGCCAGCAGGTACCTCTACTAACGCTCGAAATTTGTCGCCGGTTTCTTTGCTTTTTACAAAAATGTTCTTTTCTTGTCTGATGAGTTCGGTAGCTATGATGTTTGCTGGTTCTTTCTGACCATTTCCAACAGGGAACAAGGGGTGAATATATCCACGGACCACTATTAAATAGACAGGGGGTATTAAACACTTGATTAGTGATGAAGATCTTAGAAGTACCCTATTACATCTAAATACGTCTCGCAATACATAAAGCAGATTAAACACTTTTAGTTTGTCCGAAAATAATTATAAATTCTTTAGTGTGTAAAAAATATGTGCGGACACTTCAAAAGAACAATAGCAAATCGGCTGTTAATAGTGTTGGCTTACGACCACTTTTCTTTTCCCTCATTTTTGCCAACGGTTACTTGACCAAATGAGACTTTTACCATATACTGCAACCAGCGAACACACTTACCAAAATCACCTCTGCAAAGAGATTCAACCAGTTTTGAGTATTTACAAGGTCGGCATTCTGAAATAAGAAAAAGTGGAACTGTATCAATATACAATACTACAAAGTTTTGAAACGTGTATAGTAATCTATGGTGTCATAACTATGATAGCATAACTGATACATTTTTCCCTGATGTAACTGAGTATTGTTACTGAAAACGACTAGTTTCTATATCATCTAACCTTTAATTCTCCTATGTCTTGGTCGCTTTCTTCCGTGTTCAAATACTGTGTAGTTTACTTGGGTTAGTGTCTGGTATTCTTGTGTTTCCAGATAAAGTACAGGCCATTGATCAGCTTTACCCTTTATGCAAACCGCATGTTCTGTCACGTTTTCGTTAGCCGTCGCCAACAAAGTAAGGGACTTCAACTCCTCTTTGTATATATTAACTCCCTGGTGCCGTGAAGTAAAACATATCTTAAACTCTGACTGTACTTTACGTGGATGAAATGTGACTCGAAGCCCACCGAAAGGATCCGTCCAATAAAGTTCACCCTGGTGACACGAGGTTTCTGTACTGATCACAGATGGCGTGTCCTGATGAGGAAGACCGCTGAGAGAAAGCAACAAATAACAAAAATGTTAAGGCGTGTAGATTATTCCTAAAGTCCTAATGGCTTCACAGGTTCCTATTTCGTAACTAAAGCGATATTGAATATGGGTAGTTATCTTTAAGAGCTTCTATAAAAAAAATTTGTCATTATACGAAGTTTACTGAACAGAGCACTTTATATGTGCATCACAATTATGATGTCGGCAGGGGCCAAAGGATCTTATCGTAAGGCTCATTCTTCTTTTACGCATGACAAATTATAAGAACATTCTCCACATTTTATTTTAACCCAACTATACTTTTTAACCAGTATATCTGTCAGTCTGACACACAGGAAATATCTATTTCCATGTTTTTTGTAAATTATTTACTTGGGAAAAACCAATTGACATATGCAGCGATAGAAGCTCGTGCGATGTTCACATTACCTGTAGAAAGTGCTGTTTCGAAAAGTACATTCTTAACGTGTTTTTGTTTCCGTTAATCATTACGAGCATGTGTCTTCCAAGTTCTTTAGAGCAAGGTTAAACAATCATGAAAAGCAACCAAAACAATGGCGAAGCTGTTTGCGGCAAAATACCAAATCCATGCTCGCAAAGTTCTTTGTATTGCGTGCTTTCAAACAATGGCATCCTCGCGTACAAAAGCGACGCACGTGCCACAAGAGGCTGGCTAATGCGTTGAAAAAAAAAACACAAATATGAATAAATTACTTTAAAAAGCGCTTTAACGACTTCATGCAAAGAAAAATCAAAGAACACAATGATAAAACTGATACTCCGAGCGCCACTAAAACCTGCCTGCTTTTGATTCACTTCTTTTTCACGTTTTTTCAGAGTTCTATCGCTAGTTTAGAAGTTGCTGAGCTTTTGCAGATTGATAATATTAGTTAACAATTTTAAATGACGATATCAGAGGTGAGTGAAAACGACAGTACATGTTCAAATCTTGTATTTTCAAGTGTCTAGATTTCTTCGTTAGGAAGATTTTGCTAACCCGAGTTAAATTAACACGCATTTTCTTCCATACGCAATGCACTATGTCAACAGTGCAGAGCATGCACGAAAGCGATGACTGACGTATCATTTCAACCACTTAGAGCAAAAGTCTTTTTTAACGGAAGTTTGCGATGAAAATGATAACTTTTGCTTGTGGTCATTATTGCTCTGCGAAGAATTCAATCATTACTGCCAGCAGTAATAAAAGAATATTTTGATCCACCATTTTAGATGCACCTAACAGTTTAATAAACTAAGGATAATATCCATCTTTGCAACTGCCACGAGTTGCTCGGATGAACAAACCTTTAATTAGTGCTGGTTGTTATTCGCAGCAAACTGTTAAAATACGCTATCTCTTACCTTCCTGTCCAAATACAGCCCTCTTCCACAATCGTAGACCAAACGTAGCCACAATATACAAAGTTAAACCAACAGATTACAATCCAGCAGTCTTTAAAAGAATCCATTGCTTGCTCGCGCGGCTCACGACTTAGTTCTAGACGGCTGGTTAGTGAAGCCAACTGAAAACACTGATATTAATTACTACTTGGAATGGCACGAGGCACTAGTCCTGTAATAACCGCAGTTTCGATGAACTGTCCAATAGCAGGGCGCTTTCTTTCCTCCTGGGAGAGATATAATTCTGTTATTGTGCGAGAAAACAAAACAACTGATTCAAGTGCCCAGAGGTGCTTATGACTTGTGGCCTGAATTTGCATATGAATACAGCAGGCTTTTAAGGGAGCGTATTTGTTGTGTAAAGTTGCTTTTATGCGTCACAGGGTCTTTGCGACAGCTTGTCACAGATTTAGCTCAATGAGGGAAGAAAAATAGCCATGAATGTGCTTTTATGCATACATTCGACACAGGCCATTTGCCTTGCGCGTGCCGGCAAGTCGACCTCTTTGCCGCTCAGTTTGCTCCATGAAACAGTTTTAATCAAACCATGCTGATTGAATCCTAATTTCCAGCAAAGGATGTTCAACGAAATATCTTGAATTTACGTCTCCAGAAAATTTTATGAACAAGCCATTTTGAACATTCACGGATCTTAACATTTTGCCCAAAGCTGTAAAACTGCATTACTGGTACAATATATGACCAGCAGTCGATTAACTACAATTCTCAAGCTTTCATCTAAAATTAGCACCTACAGTACAGAAACCATTAAAACAGACAAAACACTCGAGGCAAAGTTGGGACGAAATTGATTAAGATTTAATAATTCAGTATTTCATACTCCTTACACTAGCTTGAGCTCATTTTCTTCGAGAAACAACAACAACACTGCCTCAAGAAACGAGACAGTAAAGGATAATTTGCATTTGAAAAGAATTTCTGCATTGCTTTTTCGAGATTTGCAAGTGTATGTGATACTCAGTTTATCTCGTTGCCGAGGCAAAACAGGTAACTAGTCACTGGAGGAAAAATCACCTGTGGTTACCCTGTAAGTAAATAGAAAACCTCAAAATTCAACAGTCAGCCTGTTTGGAGAATGCACCCGTGATATGGAACATATTCACTTTCAAGTCAATATCCTCTTGTAAGTATTGCTTTAATAGTGGCGCATAGATTTTAAGGCAATTTAAAATAGCGAATGAGTCCCTTACATTTTATACGCAAATTTCACTCGTAAAATTTTAATAAAGTTTTTACCCAAGATTGATTGTTTACTCAGAAAAGTAATAATTCAGCGTAAAGAAGTGGTTTTTAATATTAATCAAGACGAATTCAGGGGTCCACTTCTGTCCTTTGCAATATTTAAAAGTGAGCCGGAAATATGCGCGAAACATTACAGATCGTTATTTCAAACGCGCGCGCAGCTAGCGGGAGACTAACTTTCAACGGTTCTCTTACGACAGACTTCCAGAAAACTGTTACTTGCTCGTTATAGAACTTATTAGCTTAGGGATCTAAGTGCCTCCTCTGTCTATCGAAATAACTTTTTGGTAAAGAAAATTTTAAAATGAATTGCATTCAGTTGATGACTAGACTGTGCTTACAAAGAAAATGGGCGTGTGGAACTTAGGCTCTGTACAGAAGCCGTACTTCACATGAATAAAATTGAATTCGATGTAAAGTACGGTTTTTAAATCAATTGGAAGCGGCTAATTGAAGCCCTTTTTTAAGCTTAGCTTAGCCGTGATTAACGGTTGCGAACCGGCGTTGATTCAGACGTCGAACTTTTCATGAGCCGAACCAAATGCAACAAGTTTACCGAAATTAGTGTTTTTTCCCTTTTTTAAAAAAAAAAAAAAAATTAGTTCGGCTCGAGTAAAGACTGGCGTTTGAATCAATTCAGCCGGCCTAAATTAGTTTGAGTCGTCCTGAATTGGAAATTGGATTCGCCTCATGTGAAGTGCTGCATGTGAACCGGGCCTAAGGCTTTCGATATTTTACTGTGTTAATTTCTAAAAGGCTGAAAGGTTTCCGCGGCCGTTTATTGAACGATACCCTAATCGGCTTCTTCGTTTAGGTTATAATTTTGTAACTGTGATTGGTAAGTTTGAGAGGATCCTGCCAAGATACTGACCCCTCCTATTTTAAAAGCAAGTGAAATCGGGTCCCGGATATATTTTATTAAACTGGACTCTGATAAAACTGAAGCCGAATTTTGGCGAACTTTATCAACTGTGTTGTTTATACTTAGAGAGGAAATTTACAACGAAACTTTCCATGAAATTTCCTTTTTTTTTTTCGAAGAAAATTTTATAAAAAACAAAATGCTTAACATGAAACCGAATTATTCTTTTCATTACTATTTAACCTTTTTCGCTTACCTTTCTGAAGCTGTTTGGCCCCCGCAATTACTCCACACACATTGCCAACTGCAAGCAACCGCACTTTGTTAACATACTAACCGCTCAAATCAGGTAATCTACTGTTATTGACACATGCTGTCCGAAATCTTAACTAACAACACGTGTACAACATCTGTTCCTCTCTGGCAACACGCTGTTTTGAATATTAACAATTAAGGCTTCTTTTTTGCGGAAATAAACACGTGCGTGCATAACTTGTGATGCCATTGTGTAGAAACAAAATAGTTTTGTGAATTCGATTAAGAACAAACTTTTTTTTCTATTTATGCACTCGTGTTTAAAACAAGCTATAAATCCCTCATTCGTTTCTTAAGAAATTAATTTTTTATGTTCTCTTCTATTGAGGTTTCAATTGATATTATATACCTGCGAGAGTTAATAATACATAGGGATGTGGCTAAAATCATTGTTTTTAAAAGTTAACCGCAGTGAATAATCATGAATCTTTAAAAACAAATATGTTATTTGAATTTTCTTTGTAATTGTAAAGGCAATTTACAATTGGCTGCTTGAGATTGTATTATTCAAAAAAGCAAAAAGAAAAAAGAAAAAAAAATCAAAATTTCATTAAGTCTGGGCTATTCCAATTCGTATTTGTACAACAAAAGATGAAATATGTTGTTCCAATGGTTATATTTATCATTTTTTTTATTATATAATGTTGCTACTTGTTGTCATTGCTAAAGTCATTCATCATGTCTAAAAACGTAGAGCATTCGGTGGACAAAACGCCAAGAGAGCTCATGGATAGGTTTACAAATTTCACACAGCTGTAATTTCTACTTATTTCTTTGATCAAGTTCAGATATTTTTTCTTTTTTACGCACTGCATTGTTATAATAATTAATAATAATAATAGTTTTTTATTTACAATTAATTTCGCCTAAAACACCCACTACTACTACGACTACTACTACTAGTAATAATAATAATAATAATAATAATAATAAGATCCTATAAGAAGGACCCTAGACACCTAAGGCTATAGGAGATAGCTTGATGCTTTGGAGAATAAGGCCACCTATAGATGTGAGACATGCACACAATAATAATAATAATAATAATAATAATGATAATAATAATAATAATAATAATAATAATAATAACAATAATAATAATAATAGTGGACTTAATTTATTCATAAGATAAAAAGTACACATCTTTTGTTACAAAGCTTCCAATTTTGATTAACTAAGTTACATTGTAGTAATTCAGTACAGAGGATAAATTATATTTTTAAAAAATCCAAAAGTTATTGACTAATTTCCAAAATATTAATTACAAAGGTAAGACATTAAAAATGAGGCGAATAAAATAGGAGTTCTTAACCCGATCCGTGTTTAATTTCGGCCTGTGACTGGATTTGTGTCTTAGATAATGAAGAGAAAAGTAAAAGTCTGTTAGATTTCCAGCTTGTGCCATGTCCGTTCCGCTCAAAGCCGCTAGTTCAACTAATCGCAAAATTCAGTGTTTCTACAAACAACACACCCATTCAGAAAGTCACATATTTATATTTGCATAAGCTCAAAATGATATAAAACTAACGAATAAGAAACGAGCCAAAAATTTTTCTAAAAAATGGCCAAACAAGAAAAGCGGGTACCCTTTTCTAAATGTAAATTTGAGGCGGAAAGGTGGCAGTTGTTAAATGGCTGAACCGATTTAACCATGATAAATTGAAGCTGCAAATAACGCTGTTTTCATATGGCTTTCGATATTTTGGTAGCGTACTATGATGAAGACCGCTGACTCTAATTGGAAATTTCCAATTTCAGTTTTCACAGCTGTGCCAGCAATCAGTACTGGCCGCATGGCTGAAAACCTGTACATTGATAAAACGTAAAAAATACATGGTTTTTTTATACTTTGAGTAAACGATGATAGATTTTTAATGGCAGCTGGATAGCGCAAAATACATTTTAAACTAATTTCAAAATTTTTGTACCGTTGCCATGGTAATGTCAACTTAACTTAAAACTGTACTTTGACAAACGTCTTGAATCCAAATTCAAATAGTGATGAAAATCGTATAGCGATCGGACAAGGATAAATTCATTTTCAAGGCAATTGGAAAATATCTGGTATCTGAAAAACTGTATCGAAACAACAGGCCCTACTGTCAGGGGCACCCAACGGCAATCTTCGGGAAAATATCCGTTCGGAAGACGATTTGAGATCTAGAATTTTCGGAGCATTTGTTGTAAAATTTCTTGCTTGCCTGCCTCTCCTAGGATTTTCGAACATCTACAAAATGGTATAATTACCTATTTTTAACGGATTTTGACCCTAAAAAAGGCCACCTAGAATTTTCGGGAGCCTTTTCCTGGCTGAAATTTTCGAGACGGTAAGTTTTTATCCCTATAATTTTCGGATCACTAGACTTTCAGCTAGGAAATCCGAACAGATGAAAAGTTTTTAGGGGATAAAAATATGCCTATATCTACCGTTTGAATACTAAAATACGTTTAACAATGCTATGTTAAGTGGTTTTGAACTATATCCTCGTTGGGTGCCCCTGTACTGTCAGATCTACCTAACCAATTTTGAAAGTATAATATACACTATGACAGTGTAGCCAAGTGGGCTGCATTTAGTGTACAAACTCTCTACAACACTGTTTTAGCTGAGGGCATGTTTAAAACAAGGTTCAATCAGATAACATGTTAACGTTTTACTAAACAGTAAGTGAGTGATGTTTGTATCGCTGATACCTTCCGTACTAGCTTTAGTGCAATGCAACATCAGTATTCAAAGTAAGAATTCAATGCCGAAAAACCAATCCAATGAAGCGAGCAAAATTGAGTAGAAAAGATCAGATCTGATGAACCTTTTAACCTCTTCACTGTTTCAAACTCAGCTATTCTCTACTTATTTCAATATATCTCATCAGTAACTTACCTCACCGGCCTCAGAACCAGCAGTGTTAATGAACACCGCTCAGCGGAACAGTCACCTTAATATTCTTCATCTGTCAGTTTTAAGTCGTTAACGTAAATACGGAAAGTTTTTTTCAAGTTTCTCTAACAGTACGTTAAGTTTATCTATCAGGTATTCTGGGTTTATTAAATAGTTCTTGAACAACATGCTAACATAACTTAGTGTTTTACACCGCGTCTTGCTCACTGTAGTCAGTATACTGATGCATGCGGTATCTATCCTAAGTGGCTTACCAACAATAATGGCGGAGCTTATTCCTAAAGTAAGTCAATATAAAATCATGAAGAAAGGGCGGTAAACAGTTAAACTAGTGACATATCCCTGGAGCATACACGGGCAAGCAATCGTTATGAAGAGACCATCACAGATGTATTAGAAAAATAAGGGATCATGTACCTACCTAAAGAAATGTCGTTGTTGTTGTTGTATACAGAATTAGACGTAAAACCACATGCGCTCGGTCGAGAAACTCACACAGCGCCTAAAGTACTGAAATGAATATGTCACACTGTGCTTGGAAAAAATAAGACAAAAATACAATGAAAACAATAGCCAAACCCATACGAAAATTATTTAGTCGTTTTTGACAAGCTTGCTACGCTTCCTTTGAAAAGGTTAACGCAGAGAAATTTTTGAGGTCTAAATCCGCATATCTGAAGCATTCCAGTAATTATCAAAAGTAGTATTAATTGGCTTTTGCAACGAATCACTGCGATCCTGCTCTAAGTTTATTGTAATTGGAATCCTTTGTTTAAAATGTTGCAGGTTAAAACTTCAGATAATTAAGTTCCCTGGAGCTCGATAACTATGTTTTTCAAGCCAATGATTAGTGTGATTGATTGATTTGGTTAAGCTGACGTAAGATGACGTACGGGCGTAGCGTTTGATACTGATGATTGACAAGCTCGGCTACGCAGTTAAACATGACTAGAAAACGAGAAAAAGCTGGATATACTTTCACAACGTTCCGGTGCTCTGCTCGTCGTGCTAAATGGAATCAGGAATGTTTAATCTTATTAAGGAAAATGCGTTTCATTGCCACTTGATATCCTATAAATCAACTAAAGGAAGAGTCTCGCTATCAGAGCCCGCGTGTGTTGGGTCAGCGCAAGACACCCCTGTTAGAGGATTCCCACAAGAAATTTAGTCACGTGATCCGATCAAATAGGTCTGATGGTTTCTGAAGGTCATTGGTGATGCCACCTTCACGGCTAAAAAATAGAACCAATATTGCGTCACGAATTAAACAGCATCTCATTTCAGGTTTTTAGCCGGGTAGAAACCTGCTTCACACATTGTCACACGCATGTGCACTAAGGTCAACAAGCCACCAAGGAAATGTAACTACATACATTTTAAAAAGCAAATGAAAGCGTGCCATATTTCCACACGGTGTGTCACCATCGCTTAGTTCTAAGTTTCTTTTATCCTTTCGCACAGGCTAGTAACCATAGGTATTTTTGGATAATCGATTGCCACTCAGTCTGTCCTTAACGATACCGCTAGGCATTAGCATTTTTTAATGAAATAGCTCACTTACTAATCCAAATTTCAACAAAGTAAATGTAGGATGAGTAAACAATCTAAGTAAAATAACAAGATTGCATCAAGTTTAGTTATACTGAAGATATTTGCATCATTACTACTATTCAAGTAAGGAAGAGGAACCCTGTCAGTAAACCGGCATGTCAGTCGGATGCTGGTACTTTGCTATGCCATTGAAAGACCCATTACACGTCTGAAAAAGAGCACTACAGCTCCTTAAGGTTTTGGAATAACCGAGTTTCTCAACGCGGTAAACTTTCTGGGCTTTCTTTTGTTTATATCGGTTCGTGGGTCTATTTTAAAAGAGCTGTTATGAGGGTTTATTGTGTTTCGTACAATGATTGTACAACATATTATTAGGCACCACACGGCGGCACTGATGCACCCTTTAACATAACAACACCTTTTACAAAACGTGAAAACATTTCACCGATTTGTCCAAAAAAGGCCAAATTATGTTAGAATACTGCAGCTAGATCTCGCATTAGAATGACTAAATATAGTTCGTTAAGACCTCTGTGGCAGGGGAAAAAATGTTCAAGAAAAGGACAACTGAATTCAAGACTTGAGTAACTGAATTGAGCAATTAAACGGTTAACTGACCTTATTTTTCTCACTTCAAATCTTTAGAGAATTTGGCAAGGTGATGAACAGACTCTTCCATCAAACCCGAGTACAGCAATCAACCAAGCTACTCTGAGTATTGATGGTTTGCTAATCCAAACTCTTGTCGAAAGATTAAGTTAATTTATATTTCTGCTTACAATATCGGACCAGTTGATTAATAAATACAGACCCCAGTCTTCAGTGTTTTGTTTTATTCAAAGGCAGGTATTGTAAGGTGGATTAATTTGTTAATTATGGCCGCCTCAAAAGGAACATTCTATTTACCATATTCCACATCGGCCTTCAAATAGTTAGGCAGTAAATGCCACTTTTTAATCTTCATTATATGACCTTGTATGACTTGTTCACACAGATTCAAAACTGTTCAGTACACATTTCAAGTATACAGATCTATATACTCATACCGCGTGGGAGTTAACGGATCTCTTGTAGTCCCAAAAGTGCCCTACTTTAGGATACCAAAATAATGAGACTCGCAATAGGTAGTAACGTACGTATTACATGCACTCACTGAAAAAAGGCTGCATCTTTCGCCTCAATTTCGCGATTCAAGAAAATTGGAAAGGACTGGAGGGATTTCAAGACCCGAACTTTTCTTTTGTACGAAGACAGGGACAATTCCTACAACATGGAATAGTATGAATACCAGTAAGAACAAAACAAAAAATGAGACGAGCGCGTACCGATTTTCCATGTACAGGAAATAAAATTTGAAACAACACAAGGGGAACTGGGCT
>NC_133206.1:457500-472500 GCF_958299795.1 Porites lutea
GACCCTCGATGGTGCATGTTAGACGTGTGCTAACTCACTTTGATTTTTTTTTTCAGCGCCATCTTGCGTCCTTACTGTGATATCTCGATATAAATTCCGTAAAAACGTTTTTTTTAATGCTTTCTTCCCCCCTTCCACACACATGCCATTTTGTAACTCGCTACAGTCATCTCTCAAACATCGGAGGAAATGCACGAGTGCACATTTTCTGCAGCTCTTCCGCAAAAACAAGTACGGTAACCCCATTTTTTACTTTATGATTTTAATAAGAGCAGTGCTTCCTTTCCATGAGAAAAAAAAATTGGCATAAATCTGTGTTCGGATTGGGCTATAATGGGTCGAATAGCGCGTGTTCAATTTAAGTCTACTTTGGAGCGTAAAGTGAAAACAAGGGCATTAAAAGGCGTTTTTCTGGTGCGCAGGTGGATAAAATGTACATTTAAGTCAAATTCTGTGCGATACCACTTGCATCATGAAAAAAACCTCTGCTTTTTGTCTAGTTTTAGGCTGCACGCGGTTTTTGCCAAGGGATCATAAATAGCCGTATTTGTCAGCATTGAGACGTGAAAACAAGCACTGCAAAACCCTCTTTTCAATGCTTTTTTAACATCCTCTTGACTTGTTACATCAGTATACTAAGTTTCATCGACAATCTATGTTAGGTTCTTTTACTAATGAATCACCTTAAGTTGTAGGAGGTGGAAGATTAGCACTGTATTGCTCACAAGTACCACTTTGTTTACACAGCAGACTGAGTAGCGTGACAGCACCACTCGCTTATAACTTGCAATAACTCAACCTACTTTCACTACGAATCCCTACCACGTGACCAGTGTATGACGCTACATGGGAATTTATTTTGTTTGTTTGATTGTTTTTTCTTTTACATTGTCTGGTGCAATATCACCACTAATACAAGGAACTTTGTAGTTTTTAGTGATTTTAAAACTCAAGGGAGGAAGTAACTGATAAATAGGGCAAATGTACCTTTGATTTGTTGATTTGCATATATTCTACATTACGTTAACTTTTGTCAGTAGCATCCCTAATATTGTATATAGCTATAGCTTTTTATTGATATCATTATTACTATTATTATTTTAAATATTAATGTAAATTTTACAGATGAAGAGCCACCTTTCAGTGAAAATACTGTAATAAAGTCATTATTATTATTATTATTATTATTATTATCTATTAATAGATTGTTAATGAACTAACCTTGGAGGAGAGGGGTGTTCATGTTCATTACCCAGCCACAGTTCACAGCCCCCACACCAACTGTTTATATTCAAGACCACAATCCCTTCCAGTTCAGGTAAATCTATTTTTCTTCCATCCATTTCCAGCTGCAAAATGACAAAAAGATATTCAGGCTTATGTGTGCGACATAGAATAACTGCATAAAACACTTTTTGCGATAAGTGGTACATTTGATATTTAAACCCATGGCCAAAGATGCCTCGCCATATGCATGACAGAATTTAGGGACAATGTTCGAGTTCTGGGTACTTATTCCAATCCCTTCCATTTCCAATCCCTTATACACCTGTAGATCCCCTGTCATGGCCCAGTTACAGTGCATCTACTGAATCTGTACCTCAACAAGTTCATGTAGGTCTTTACAATCTTGTTCCAGGACATCTCTAGCTCCATATAATCCATACACTGCCTGTTACAATATGAGAAGGAAAAGAAAAGAAAAACGTATTTATTACTATGGATAACAGCATGCACATGCATGGAAACACATAAAACTTTATAGACAAAACTTGAAAATATCCTTTAAAGATCACATCACCATCATCATCATCATCATCATCTCTTTAAGGCTCACATTCAAGCCATTCTATTGTATGATTTTTTCCACAAGACTCAGTGTTAGAAGTAATTCAACCAACTGATTGTTTTTTTCTGTTCTCAGGAGGAGGAAGGCTAAAACAGGAATGATCGTATCCACAATGTTACCTTGTTAATGATACGACTTGTAAATAATGATGGCTGGCTTTCACGATGAAGATGGAAGTTCAAAACGACTTTTGCATCACAACCAACTGAAAAGTAATTATTCATCCAAAATACCTAAAGAAGTAGGAAGTGAAACAATAAACATTATCAAAAAGATGACACAAAATGAGCTTCACCCTTCTACTTCTTTTGGAAACACCTTCATGGACAAAGCACTATTATGAAGACAAAGCAGCAAAAAGAGAGATAGGCTGCATGCAAGACCAGGCTAAGAGGATAAATTTGGTATAGAATAGAGCAAGCATTCATTACAACCCGGCTACTTGCAAATGAAAGAATGGGACTCTTTTTTCTAGTCTCTCAAGAGGGTTGGTCACACTTTACTTCACCAAATAAAATGATATTTGAATATTGATTTAGGCATGCACTCACTTTTTTATGTCTTCTAACATCAAAGTAACCCCTGTTACTTTCTATAGTTACTTTCCATCTGTAAGAGAAAACAAATAAATGTCAAAATTTCTGTTCGTTCAACTCATTTTTTTTTAGTCACCATTAACCAAAGATATCATGTCATAAATGGGTGCCCTAAGCAACTAAAAAATGAACAATTAAAGGAAAAAATAACAAAGTATACTGTCATCTGACAGTCGGCCAACAGTTGGTGGAAAAATTTCACATAAGACAGTAAATGACAGTCAGCTGAGGGCTGAGTGTTAGCTGACTGTTGGTCAACAGTCAGCCGACAGATTTTCTCTTCTTCCCTTTTTCCAAAGTTTCAAGCCCAAACATAAGTTTTCACACCTTAAAATTTTACTAAGTTTGAGCTATAGTAAAAATTGTAGTTACTAACTTTGATATGAACTACATGTAGAAAGAGCAGGAGCTTATTACTAGGATGCCTCATTCTCCATATGTCTGGCCATAAAATTTTAACTACAGATGACTGCACCTGTCAAGTGGAGTTACTCTTCCTGTCATGACAGATGTCAGTATTTCATTGACATCTTCTTCACCTGTGTAACCACTTCCCCATCCAAGAACTCGTGCCAGGTCATTACCTGTACCAAGGGGAAGAATGGCAATGTGTGGAGGAAGCTGCAAAATTAGAGAAGACAGTTGATCTTTTATGCCTTTGTTATTGTCAGAGAAATGCTACTTTCATGAAAAGGACCAAACTTTTAACTGACCATATTATTGGTATTTTAATCGTTTATTTTCGTTGTGCAATCACAATGCCTTTTAACATGCAAACACACCATTATTGAACTTTCACATGTTTACTTTTAACTTGGCTAAATAGTGAAGTTTAGACCATTTGTTATCTTCATTAGTTAAGTTTAAAGTGTTTGCATTGAGAATACCAAAAACTTGAATGCATACCATGTATGGCCCTCTTAGTAATAACAGCCAGGCAAAAGCAATAAGCTGATCTTTACATACCTTTAACTTAACTTTATCCAATGCAGCAAGAACCCAGCCAACACTTCCATCACCACCACAGACCAGAATACGGGTCCTGTGATCTGGCAGCAGCTTGCAAAACTCAAGTGCGGATTCAGGGGGCACTTCATGGAGATCTACAACCTTAATCAACAAGGAAAGGAAAAACATGATGTCCAGTTAGAAAAAAATAATATTATTCTTGATGTGATTTACAATTCTGTGTACATAACAATGTATATACGGAAAAAAAAGTGTAGTTGTATTGTTTTAAACAAAAGACAGCCAAACATGCCTGTCATAAAAACTTATTTTGGTTTTTATCTAGGGGTGGGGGGCGGGGGGGGACTATAACCCAGCCCTCATCTTCAGGAATCTTGCTGGCTTGTGTACTTGTACCTAGCAAATTAACTCTTGTCAAACGCATTTTGTGTCTTCAAAAGTATAAAGCAGCCTGAGCAGTTTTCCCATTAACATTTGAAAACTCAGTGGTATCAAGTACAGTTCAACCTCCACTAATGGCCACTTCGTCAGAACGGTAACGGCATCAAGTGTCTTATGTATGGTGCCCTTAGCTTCACCAGGCATATGATTGGTAAAAAGCAAGGTCCCCACACCCATCATAATCAATTCATCAAGGTACAGTCAAAGCTCTCATAAGTGACTACCTTGAAGTTTCATAAAAGTGGTCGCAACTAGAGCATGCGATAAGCGTATTGGGGTGTGTGGAGGTTGGGGGGGGGGGCACTTACAATAGCTTGTAGCAAAAAGCTAATGATTAGCTGTTTATTACCAATACATTCAGGTAAAATTAAATTATGAAGGGTCTTAGTGATTTTGCACAAGAAGGAAAAGACTGGCTGGTAATTAACAAAAGTTGTAGCGGTCGCATACAGGAGCAGTCACCTAAAAGAGCTTTTCATTACAGAGCTTAACATCCTCGGAGACCCAGGAGCGGTCAGTTGGGCCGGGAGGAAAGGCAAGACGAAAGTTTTCAAGCACAGGCGGAAAAGCCCCTGGGTACCGACTCTCAACTGACCATTTCCAAACAGTCAAGCGAATGCTGGCTCCCTATTGGGCACAAAAATGCTTTGTATTATTTTGCCCAATCAGGGAACAGTTTCTCCTGAGTTCTTTTCGTGAGTTCATACACGACCGCTATTATTTCGCCACAGTTGCCCGGTTCGTTCACCAAGCTTTCCTAACCAGAAACAAAGGAACTACCGATGAATCGAAAAACCTTTCGGATGCTATCAGCAGGAGCAATTTAATTTGCACTGAGAAAATTCTGTTTCTGATGCATCACAATGTATCGTAAATAATGAAAGAGAGCGTAAAGATGTAGCGGTGACGAGAAAGTATTAAGAAAAGTAATAGATTGACAAGGCAAAACAACAACTTTGCACCTGCATCATGCTTTTTTGTACATTCCTTTGCCAATGCAAAGCAATGACAAAATTTTCTTTTTCTCTATGAACTTGGATATGGTTGATAGAAATTCAGCTCCAGAAGAGTTCGCTTGCATTTGACAAAGTGAGCGAGTTGGAATAATCACGAAAAACACTAAAAAAAATGTGAATTCACTTTTCACGCGATGTTTTCATGGCTGTCAGTTGTCGTGGCATCTTAAACTCCCTAAAATTTACGAAGGCATGATCGATGCAAGCGTGAATACCTAGTTGTATTACAACCGGGTATTACAAATACAAGCTTGAGTGTACTTTTGGAAAAGCATCTGTAGTTTTCAGGTAGACAGTATTTTGAAATGAAGAGTTTATATCAAACTGAAAGTTTCCTGACAGCATGCATTTCTTCAGTGCATGAGCCAGACAAGCCGTGATCGAGTCAATGGCAGTCGTGTATGAACTCACAAAAAGAATTCAGGAGATGCTGTGTGCTGATTGGGCAAAATAATACAAAGCATTTTTTGTGCCCAATCAGAAGCCAGCATTCGCTTGACCATTTGGTAATGGTCTGGTGAGAGTTGGTACCCAGGGGCTTTTCCGCCTGTGCTTGAAAACTTTCGATGCGCCTTTTCTCCCGGCCCGATTGACCGCCCCCGGGTCTCCGAGGATGAGAGCTTAAGTGAGTCTCAGTTTAAACCGGGTTTTGTGATGCTGGTGGTAACAAGAGCTGGTTGGTTATAAGAGTGATCACAAGCAGAGCTGTGACTATATTATTTTCCCGGGGGCAAAGGAAACAGGAAGTTCACAGCCCCTCTCACCCTTGCCCAGTCTGCAGAGTATGGCAGAACTCGACGAGATCTCACATGTACAAGGCCCCTTTTAAGGCCCTTATTACTTATTTATTGTCACAAAAACTTGCGCGGGCACCTGCCATACCCTGCAGACTGCACCCTTGCCTGCTCCGCTACTATAGCACAATTGCTAAAATGGCTCATCTACCTGCACTGGGTTAAGCACACTTTTAAACGCCATTAGCAGTCTTTCTCCTTCATTGTCTCCACTTTTGCGATTAGCAAACACAAGAAGTGGACTCCAGTTCTTGATCGGAGGCGGAGAAACTTCACGAACAACAAACCTCTTCTTGCTACGCCAACTTTCAACTGTTAAACTAATGCAGTGTGGAGGCAAAATCAAGGATCTATACTTGCCAAAGTCACATATGTTTGGTTTACTACGAAGACATTTATCGTGGGTTTTATCTTGACACCATACGCATCGTAGATCACATAATCTAGGTTCTGTACCGCACTGAAAACCGCAAACACTACAAGTACTACAGAGAGGCAAATTACCGCGGACCCACTGATGGTTCATGTAGTTTCTCTTGGAAAGAACCAGTACTTTGCAAGCAAATCTCTTTGTCGCATCGTCAATGCATTCCTCGTGAACTGAAATTGCACAGTTCTCGCAGTATCCCCCTCTTACTAGAGGACGCTCACAGAAATTGCAATAAGTGGGTTTGTCGAGTATCTCGGTCATAAACCACCGATGTCCCTTGTGTGGGTCGCCGACGCGAAATCCCCTCTTCCACGTAAGGCCTAGAAGCTTTGTGAGCACCCAGGAAAGTAAAATGAACATTCCACAGCACATGAGAACTTGGTATGCATCGCCTCGCCATTCTAAAATGCTTCCCATTGGTTTTGACCATGTCAGAGTTAGCTATATAATTTCGTAAATATCATGCAGATACAACAGCTGAAATTAGCGCCATGTTGGACATTACCCATAATGCACCTGTCAACTAGCGGGGTTTTCGAGTGACCTTTCACGGTAAGGGAAAGTTCATTTAATATGACAAGGGGGGGGGGGGGGGATGAAGATATTGAAACTCGAAGCTTGAAATTTTAGCAGGCCCCCTCACTAGCGGTTCAATTTTTTAGGAGCCCCCTCCTTGGTAGTCGAAAAAATTTCAGAGCCCCTCCCCCCCCTCCTCCTTCAATTCCTTTGCTCCCCTGAAAAAAGATCGCTAGACTGTATTAAATATATTTACCGTTATTGTCTTCAATGGTTTATACTATGACAAACTTGAGATACAGTTGTGATACAATTTTCTAAAGCATTTTTGGGATGAACAAGAGTGTAATAATTACTAAGACTACATTTGTTATATCTGTAAACCACGTGATATAGCTGAGTTGCACAGGTCATTAAATTGTTGAGTTGAAAACCATCCGATCTGTATGATGATGTCATGTGTTGGTTTTGAAGTATACAAATTTTCGGAGCCCCCCCCCCCCCTCCTAGCGCAACCATTTTTTCAGAGCCCCCCCTTCGGGTGTCTAAAAATTTTCGGAGCCCCCCCTCAATATCTTCATCCCCCCCCCTTGTCATATTAAATGAACTTTCCCTAAGGGGCCCTTTCTTCTTACCCGGAGTAGTTTATCGATACAAATTGATTGACAAAAATCGGTGAATGTGATTTGATTGATATCGGTTGTATCGATCAATCGGTAGAAATCGATGACACACTCGTTTCGTTCATCGATTTATACCGGAAGATACATCTCTGATCAAGAAGTGAAGATTGAGTTCCTGCAAACAGTTAATTTAATTTTTTGACAATTCGAAGGATCAAACAGTTCACCGCGCAGTTCCAGGTGTAGTTATATCCCGTAGTTCTCTTTTTTTTAAGTCGATACACAAAAATCGAAATCATTAAAAATTGTTAGCAATCAAATGATTTTTATCAATTGATAAAGAAAAACTGTGAAAATCTTTCCAGGGAAATCTTTGGCTTCGAGTAAAGTAAAGTAAGGTAAAACTTTATTTACACAGGGTAGCCCACTCAGCTCTAAGGCCGGTCTCCATAGCGGCCCTCTATCTTAAAAAATTAACTTACATTAAGAATTTTCATAAACTATTACATTTAAAGAGCCTAATAAAAATACAATAATAGAATTTAAGAACTACCTACGAAGCCTAAAAAATACAATGCAAAATCACATTTAAAGTCTAAAATACAATAAAATATCAAAGTTTTGATAAAAAGAAATGTCTTGCTCGGCGGCAGAACGTCTCAATGTTTTCACTCTTCACGA
The DNA here is from genome assembly GCF_958299795.1 of Porites lutea. Taxonomy (NCBI): domain Eukaryota; kingdom Metazoa; phylum Cnidaria; class Anthozoa; order Scleractinia; family Poritidae; genus Porites; species Porites lutea. The sequence goes on from NC_133206.1 coordinate 465,416, forward strand.
AGTATAAAGGGTGGTTTGTTGAAAAATTTTGCGCCAGTAAAAAGAAAGGTCCTTTTCCCAAAATTCTGTTTAACATTTGGTAGGGAGAGCCTCATACTTTGCCTTGTGGAATAATTGTAAATGTTCGAAAATCTAGTAAAATATAATGAAAATAACTAGGAACTAATGAGTCAAGACAGAGAAAAACGAGTTAAGACTTGTGGTAAGAGCATCTGCTGGAAAGAGTCGGTCAGTGCAGCTGCTCTATTGCTTCAGATGAGCGAGAGCGACGTATGAAATCCGTGCAGATCTATTCTGTAGGCGCTGTAATCAGTATTTTCTCTTTTTAAATTATAAGTATTTTCTCTTTTTATAATAATAATTTAAAAAGAGAAAATACTGATTACTAATATTTTCTCTTTTTAAATTATTATTATTTTTTTAGTTGATTTAATTTCTTTATTTCTTATTTTTATTCATCACTTGTACATGTACATTATGTAAATTATCACGTTGTAATTTTTATGGCACATTTGCATTTAAACGAGCTATCGCTCATATGCGATATGTGGTTAAATAAAATTACTTACTTACTTACTTACTTACTTACTTACTGTAGTCGATCTATATCTTGCTGTAGAATGTTACTCCAGGCAATGTCACTGTAATCAAATAATGGAAGAATTAAAGCGTTGTGAACAAGTGTTGCTGCCTCTTTTGTGACGAAACTTCTAACACGGCCCGGGATACTAGCTCTTCAGAAGTAGGTTAAGTTTGATCGTCCGGGTGAACGTAGTCCTGAATGGGACCAACCTGTGCAATAGTCATCTTCAGAGTCAAAGTGAGTTGTATACTAACTCTATATCTTGTCGCCAGCTTTTTACACACATAGTCCGCGTGAACCTTCCAAGTCATAAAGTTGTCGAACACCAGGCCTAGGTATTTAAAAGTAGTTTCGTAAGATATGGACTTTCCGAGTTTAAGATTTAAATTGCGATCCCGCTCTTTACGCCTTTGAGATGTAAATAGTACACACTTAATTTTTGAAACATTGATAACAAGATTATTGTCGTCTAGCCATTCAGATAAACCCTGAAGATCTTGGCTAATGTGAAAAACTAAATTCTGTACAGTTGGACCAGCAAGACATAAAACTGTGTCGTCAGTGTACATATTTACAGAACAGTGTTTAACACAACGTGGTAGGTCATTAATGTAGACAATGAATAACAGGGGTCCGACGATGGACCCCTACGGCACTCCAGAAGTTATGGAAAGCTCTTCAGATGACTGAGAATCAATGTGCACGAACTGCTTTCTTCCCGTGAAGTAGTTCTTAAACCATGGAAGGCTTTCATCGCATACACCGTAATACTCTAATTTGCTAAGCAAAATGTCATGGTCAACTATGTCGAAAACCTTTGCCAGGTCGATAAACACAGAACCAGTGACTAATTAATTGAACTCGAATTAAAATTCAGGCTGGGAAATTTTTATCTAAGATTGTATTTCTCGTGATACCTGCCTACGAGAACTGAATGTAATTAAGAAGGAGAACCGTAATTGTTATTATATATGTACAAAATAATGGGTTTTAGAAAGAAACTTGTGCGTGAAATAGTTTCCACATTTCTCATTTTCATGTTTGTTGACCATTTGTTACTCTTGGATGTGTTTTCTCAGCTGTACTTTGCTGACTTATGCCAAAAAACAACATTGGCGGCCCTTACGTTATAAATCATTAAAATCATGAAACATCGATAATATCGATTTGACACAGCATTAAAGTTTATCGATTTTCACTGATTTCCTTTATCAATCGATAAGAATCATTTGATTGCTATCGATTTTTATCGATATCGATTTTATCAATTGACCACTCCGGGCTTATTAGACGGTGTCCGTGCCAAAAGGGAAGTCATGGTCCCAGGCGTTAGATCGTGGAAACTGGGTATAAGAATTGCAACGTGTTACAGAGCCATGCTTTATTTTGTGAAGAAAGCTTAGGAAAGATTGATGCGAAAGATGTCGAACTTCCTCGAAACGACCTTGGATAAAGTAGGAAGTGTAAAACTTTTAGCGAGGAAATCCTGTTTCGTGTAGAATTAATCTCCTCCACATTTCTTATGTAATCTCCCACCAAGCGAGACTTAACGCTTTTTTAACAGCGTTCTTGTTTAAGCGCGTAAATTTCAAGTGTCCATGTACGCAGGTAAAAATTACACGGCAGTAACCATAGCCTGCTCTAGTCTTTCATTGAGTGAAGAGAGGCGCGAAATAGAAAGCGCCCCCGCCTTAGCTAGCTGTTTTTTTTTTCTGCTCATGCCTCACTACTTTTTGGACCGTCCCCACCATATATCTGAACGCCAGGAACAGGCTTTTGAAGCTCGGGGATAAATTTTTACAAATTGAAAATAAACTCAGCTCAACAACTGGTAAAAGGAAAATTCCCCACCTTCGGAGACGTCTCACGTGTTATAATCCCTTCTACCGGGGCACGATTAGCCTCGGTGGCAGGCGCTTTCCCTTCCCCTTTTAACGCCCGCCACGCAGGCTAAGGCTACAATCAACGGTCAGCAAATGCGCGGGGTTTGCCCGGGAAGTGGATGTTAAAGTTTAGAATTGATCGTCGTATAAAAAGTTGATTTCAGGTTTGCAATTTTCTTCATTTGTCATGGTTTTTTGCTGGGCAACTGCGGCTATAGCCTGAGAACGCATACAGATGTCTTTCCAGTGGTCGCTTCTACCCACTCGAAAAGTAACTTCTCTTTTTCCATATATGCCGCGAAGAATTCCGAAAATGTTTCAGGGGCACTCCTGTGTGAAAAGGGGCTAGGATGATAATCGTCGGAAAGCTGAATTAAAACCACTAAATAGAGAACAATCTTGGCGTTGCTCAAGCTTCATTTAGCCTTCCCGTAGACGTCTCCTAATTCCTTTTCCGCGAGCAGCATCTGAAGGAAATAGGACGTATGACATCTGCACGGCGCAGGTTAGCTTTTAATGCCCTGAGAATCCAGAACTGAAATCTGTTCTGATTGCAAGAACAGAAAGGAATCTCATTTTTACCCCAACATCTGGGTTTAAAGGTCACGAGGTACAAAAGTTCTAAAAATCAAACATGGATTACAACTGCGAAGAGCCGATGAAACTGAGGCCTAACTAGCTCACGAGTCTCGTGATCTTGATTTGACTAGGTGGTAAGGTAGAGTCGCCTCCTGTGTTACTGAGTGTATAAACATCACTGGCTACAGGATCAGAGCTTATAATCGGACAAAGTGTTGCCTTGACAGGGTTTATTTCTAATATAAATTCAGTTATACTGAAAGCAACACAACTCGCCGCCACTCCAATCGCAACAGCCTCAGGACCTGCATTCTATACATACTACACATACTTAAGCTTCTTTCTACCTGCAAAGTGATGAGCAGTTTCGAGGATTTTTTCCTCTGTCGATCAGCAAAGACACACTTGTCCGTCCCTTGGCACAGTGAATAGCAATCTTAACAGTTCTTATAGCTTTTTATGCTCGTAGACCGTAATCTGAATGACCAGGTCGTGAACTGTGGTGATAAAAAAATTAGCCTCCATGAAAGCTCTCCTAGAGCGCTCTGACAATTAGTTTGAAAGAAATAGAGACTCCTTGGCTCTTCTCGATTTATTTTTTGTACAACGGTGGTGTGTCATGGCGAATTTCACATTTCAAATCCAAACAGAACTGAAAATAGTAAAACTACGTATTACTTTGGCTAAAAATCGAGATCAGAGACTCCAGGAACAAAACGTGGAGAAGAAAAAAGGAGAGCTGGCTTACAGTCCTTTAAAAACAAATAAACCGACAAAGTCATAAAAGGAATAGCACTACAAAAGAAAAAGCCGATTTAACGCCATTTCTTGATGGGTTTCAGTTATAGTTACATGTCCTCAAAACAATTCAACAATGCCGATACTTATAATATATTTCGAGCTTGGGCTGCCGGTGGTTTGATGAGTAGTTTCTGAAGTAATTTTAATCTACTCAAACTCGAACTTTTGAGATTATGGAGAACCTTTACAGAAATATAAGGAATTTTTTTACTTACGCCTCGTTCTTTGGGGTTGTTGCTCTAGCTCCAGATAGGTTTTTGGCTTCTCATTTTTATCTTAGATACCAAGAAATCGTGACTCACAAGCGCGTTGTTGCTGTAGTGATCTCGATTTGGATCTAAATTGCGATTTTGATGTTGCTTTTCAGGTGGACTCCGTCTCATGTTTTCAACCATGATTATTTTAGTAGCTGTTGAAATTGTTTGTTACCTAACGACAGCCTTGTTTTGTTTTAAGATTTACGTAGCTGTACGTCACCACAGCAATCAAATTCATGTCTTGCAGGAACAGCTAGCACAGAATAATGAGGGAGATATGGGAAATGCTGAGAGGGAGAGAAAAGCTACAGTTGGTACATTCTACGTGTATGTTGTGTTTCTGATTTGTTATCTGCCACTCACGTGTCACGGTACTGTTCATGAAAACACTGGACCAAGTACGGTGTTATGGTACTTAAAACGTTATGGCAACACGTTGGTGTTCCTCAATTCATCTCTCAATCCTCTGATCTACTCTTAGAAGATGACTGATGTTCGACATGTTATCATCCAAATTATATAATATTAAAGGAACACGACGTGGTGATCAAGGACAAGAAAGAGATCGCAAATATCTTTAATGATTATTTTGTAAACACTGCGAGGGATTTAATTGAAATCACAGGTTATTATGCAGAAGATTTTGCCACCCGTCCAAGTATAATTACCATCCACAAGAACAATACTAAACAGCCTGACAAGGATTGTTTCAGATTCCAACTTACAAACAAAAGAAAGAAAATGAATACAAGAAAGTCGTTTGGATACAATTTCCTGCAAGCCAAAGCAATATCTTTCCCTATTGCAAATATTATAAATGCATCCATTTTTCAACACAAATATCCGAGCCGTTGGGAGATGTTACAAATAACTCCAATTTTTAAAAAGAATGATGATCTTGTCAAACAGAATTTCAGAGCAGTTAACGGTATTACCCTGTATGAATAATATAATTGAAAAGCTACTGTCATCTCAGCTTGAAGGATTTTACATTGGGTTCCTATCAAACTTTCTATTCGCCTACAGAAAATTCCATAGTTGTGAGACTTCGCTTCTTAGACACAAGGAGGACTGGAGGAGGAGTAGAGACAAAAAAGAACTTGTTGGGATTGTTTCATTGGACTTATCGAAATCGTTTGATACAATACCACACGCTCTTCTTCTAGCCAATTTAAAAGCATATGGCCTGAGTAGCAGCGGCTTGTGCGCTGCTCAAGGACTATCTCTCTGGAAGATTGCAGAAGGTTAAAATCGGAGATGTAACATCTGAATGGGCAGCGGTTTCGAGAGGAGTACCTCAGGGCAGTGTACTTGGCCCCTGTTTTTAATATTTTTATCAGTGACCTATTTCATCATATTACGGAGGTAAAGTTTCAAGCGTATGCCGATGATGAGCAATCATATGACTCAAACACTGACCCTAAATTACTTGACAGGAGGCACATGCATCAGCTCAATATTGCAAACGAATGGTACAGAAGCAACGGTATGTTGGTCAATCCCACCAAACACTAGGCCATGATAATAGGAAACACGAATCTGATGTGTTTTCCTTTTCGGTAAAAAGTCAATTGAATTGTTTGGAATAACTGTGGATGACAGACGCTGTTTTGATGAACCCGTCTTTAACATATGTAAAAATATAGCTAATCAATTCAAGGTCACTAGTGGATTTCCGAAGCTTATACCTCCCCGACTGTATTATTACGCCTCTACAAAGCATTTGCAATACCCCACCTCCTATATTGTTCTCCCGTATGGCATTTTCGTGACTCTTGAAATAAGGATATATAAGCTAGAAATATTGAGCAAACGCATTCTTAGGATCATCTTAAATGACAAAGTCTCATCATACGGGGACCTATCGCAACGAATTGCAGACTGTTCCCTCAGTAACAAGCGGATACAGAACATGCTTATATTATCTTCAAATGCCTTCATCTTGAACAGTATCCGCAGAATCTAAAAGAATTGCTTTCTCTGAGATCTGTTGATTATTCGATGAGAGGTACTGATATCCTTAGTCATCCTAAACCTGTTACTACCAATCGTGGCTTAAATTCTTTTAGTTATACTGCTGCTAAGTTCTGGAACGCGTTGCATGACAAACTGAGCACCCTTTCGGCTTTGCTTGACTTTATTTTAGCAGTTCGGCAATACAAATTAATTGATTAATTGAATTAAGAGTTAAATATTTTCTATATTTAGTGTATACCATGGTTTATTTCATTTTAGGATTTTGTTTCTCGGCGATACTAGCCTATTTTTGGCTACTCTGAAATTCGAGATGAAATAAAGTTTTGTGTATGTATGTATGGACATGCTGCGAAACTTTTCACCACATCCACACAACTAAGAAAAAAACAAGCAATACAGCGTAGTAGAGCAACTTTGAAGAGATCGATGAATCTTTCATTCACCTCTTTTTACAGCAGATTTTTCAATTTTTAATGAGAGTTTTGAATATGTCTTGCCGCAAGCCGTTATCTCGCTCATAACTTATCTATTTTTGGTATTCAGTCTAAAAGCGCAAGGCTCAACTTTCAGTTGCTATAATTGTGACATATTATCTGGGCAAAGGCGTGGGAAATAAACAGCTACAATAATGAAAGTTATAATTCAAAAAAGTTCTAGCTTTTCCTTAAAATCTAGACTCATGAACTCAGGTTCCGCCTGTTTCTCTTCCTCTAAGGGGGTATGGGTGATTTCAGAGAAAAATATCCTGCAGACTGATTTCGAGGGGGAAAAAAATTTTGCAAGGACATACCTTGCGAAGAAAAAAATCCCACACATGATTCTCAATTCATTAATAATTCATGAAGAAAATACAAACTATACATTAATGTTTAATGAGTGTTTGGAAATCAGATGAAAAACTGCTCATTTTTGCATCGCTAAATTCTCCTTCTAAAATCATTTTGTTTGAGAAGTAATATCAAGCATTCGACACAGTGTTTCATCGCCAAATGAAACCCCTCGAAG
>NC_133206.1:475000-662500 GCF_958299795.1 Porites lutea
GGGCTTGTTTTAGTCGGTTGAGTGCTGAACTGCAGAATTTGTGGCACAGTTTATTGTAAGACGTCATTTTTTGTTTTAACCTCTCCACAAGATATCAAAGACGAAACGTCAGTTACATTGCGAAATGTAACAAAAAAAAAAATATAACTCACCTTATATTTTACTAATGCAGAGACCTGCAGTTTAGTTTTTAAATTCAGGAAAATCAATATAGACAAATCGCATCTATTCTACCCACTTGAATAAGTTTTAATTTTTTTTTCTCGAATTTTCCCAGCTTATTGGCAATTCTGGATATTGAGATTAGGTCAAAAAGGATTAAAAATCTTGTCTTGACTATTGTAAATATCTTTTAAACTATTATTGATCATATGTTCCAATTTTTTCAATGATAAGGTCTTCCCAAAATTTTACTTAAAACTTATTTGAAATTGGATAAGAAAATTTGACCTTTTTAAATTCAAAACTAAAAAAGTTGTCTGATCCCTAAAGTACTGAACAAAACAATTGGTGCAAATCATTCTAGAAGACTCGAAGAAAGAAAAAGGGATGACAAAATTGCGGAATGAAAAAACAAGGCAACTAAACTGCTTATTCAGAAAATTACGAGTTCAGAGTCCTTCGCTTAAGACAAATACGTCAATATTTCACCTTAGTCCCTAAGTATTATGAAGATCTGAAAATGTGAATAAATAAAATACAGGGCTGCACCTTTCAGGAAGTCAGAAATGAACACCTTGAAATTAAAAAAGATTAAGTGCCGAAAAAGGAACACATCTGAGACAGTCCTGCCCGACGAACTGATACAGTGCGATATTATAGTAGTCTGCTACACAGCTAAAAACGGCTAAAAACGGCTGTGTAGCAGACTAATATTATAGTAAACTGGCTGCGTTTTCTACCGAAAGCCTGTCCCATGAAACGGTAACGACATAGAAGGAAAGAGAGAAACGGAAAATTATTTCTTGGGGCATTTGTCCATTTTCGACACATGATTGGAATTCAAACCGCTTTGTCATGGTGCATGGCGCGTTCCGCATTTTAACTATATCAAACGATACTCTCCGCCGTCAAATGTTGATGGTAAAATTCTACAAGTTTAACAAATCCGACTGGCCCTTTTTTCTACGTCAAAATCCATTTCTATCCTTTTTACCTAAATAGCTAAAAATAAGGGATTCTACTTTACTGAAAAAAAAAATGATAATAAAATAAAGGCAAAGACAGGACATATGGAAAACATTAATGTGAATTTAATGGTGTTGATGTTTGATCAGTTAATTGTTTATCCCTGAGATACTGGCTCATTAGGGCAGGAGACAAAGGGTCTGCAGTTTAAAAAAAGTTAATTCGTGGAAGCAATTTCTTTAACTCGGCCTTCATCAGGACAGCGAAAAAGAGAAATCAAGGTAATAATGTAGGTGATTATTTTTAAAAGGATGCCTTAGCGTTTCTCTTTTAGTTTCGTTTAATTGAAATAAAGACAACCGCATGGTTATTAGGTAAACCCTTACTTCATTCAGCTGTTGTTCTACCTTCCTTGTAAAACATACAATTGTTAATAAATTCTTGCAGGTGTTCGGGGTACATACATACATACATACATACGTTTATTGACCACTTCCCCAAAGGGGCTTTTCAGTGCCAATTACAAAGAAAAGGATAAAAATAAAAACATATACAAATTATTTAAAATTACAAATGCAAATCATTAGGATATCATTCCTCCCTCTTAAATTTGTCTAAAAGCACCCCTCTAAGCTTATTCCTAAAACTATTGACATCAATGCACAACTTAATATCATTATTTAAATTATTCCAGATGTTCACTGTCCTATAGTGGACTGATCTTGCGATTAATTTATGAACTACATCATTTGCCGGGATCATTTTTCACTACATAGTAGAGCAGTGAAACTGTAAATTAAGTATTATAACATAGCGCGCGTGCTTGCCCTATATAAGTCCTATTGAGCCGCTATGAACAAAATCTTTATTTACGCACGCCCGTGCGTAAATAAGATGACGTGTTCAGCAGTGTTTTTCGTCCCTTTTCCTAAGTACCCAAAAATCGACGGCAATGATAAAAAACTTTCTAGACTTTTTTGGAATTTAGCTTTGTTCTAGCCACTCAAAGCAACAGCAAAAGCGGTGACATTTTTCGCAAATAATAGAGCCTGCATGATTCGTTGAAACTTGAAAGTCTGCCGTAAAGACTGACATTTACTTGGGAAAAGACCACAAATTGGTCTGTGTCGGAAAATATCCAATTTGTACAAAGTGTCCTCCGTTTTTAACGTTTGTTTTATATCCTACAAAACAAGTTAATTAAAAAGTAAGCTTGACAGCAAAAAATTATACACTTTTGTTATCGCCGAACAATCCGACTGAAGCAGGAAAATTTCTCTTGCAATAACAAGACAAATTACACAAGGAGACATGAATTTATTACTCACAAAAACAACTGCTGCCGGGTCTTCTCAAGAAGCCGTAATGACCAGCCATTGTTCGTAAATGAATATAAGGTTAACGTAGGATGACAGTAGTCTTCGCTGAAAAACAAGTTTTCTGGATTTCGACGAGCAAACATAGACATCTTTCAAGCAAATCCAAACAGTATTCCACGACTTCTTACGAACATGTGAGTATTTTCACTTTAGGCGGACTTTAAGACTCTTTTTCCTTTATTTCTTTTTAGTTTTCATTGATAGTTAACGAATAAATAAGCAAATGTTCTTTCTCAGTTTTACAGAAAGAATTTTCATTCAAACTAAACCATTGTGGCGTGTTTGTAATCAGCCAATAGAAGCGTTTGTTATTGTGTCGCGCGTTACGAGAATTTTGTAGTTAATCGAAAAGCAAGCATTTTTGACAGCTATGTTATAAAAGAATTTGCTCACGCTTTTAGCTGTGCGTATATCGAGTTATGGACGCACTTGGGAAGTTTGGAGAGCACTCAAGAAGCTAGAGTTGCACTCGGCTATCGCCTCGTGCAACTGTTACGTATCTTTCGTGCTCTCCAAACTTCCCGCGTGCATCCATAACTCGATGTACGCACGCTAAGCATGAACAAATTCTTAAATGGTCGGTGAAACAACTAGGCAGATAGATGGCAAAATCGATTAAAGGGTGTTAACTTTTAATCATTAATTTCAATTAAATCAAGGGTTCTGATTGGCTGAAATCCAAAAATTGCCGAAAAAACAGCGTGAAACGTGACAAAAACAACTTTTTTTAGCTTTATTTCTCCCACTCTCCTGTCTTTTACCTCACGGCTAAGTTTAAGAATTGTCCTATGCGCCAATCAAAAGTTACAGCGGACAAAGTGCAACACGCGCGTCACATTGTTGTGAACCATCTTGGATGCGAAATTTGAGATGTGCGGAAATTTGTGTTTCACCCGAAGAAATCTCGTCTATTTCATCGCTTCAATCTACATATTTCCCCTCATCGATCGTTTATTGCTCTGCTATTGATTGTTGAATTACTGTTTTTAGGAAGTCGTCAATGTGGATGGCGATTGCAACATTTGTGTAACTGATGAACGAGTCAAAAATAACTACCTTTTAACGTTAAATTTCAGCACAAAATTTAGGGAAGCCGTATCTGCATGTGATATGATAGTGTACACATTATCCAGTAATAGGAAACTTTCAAGAGCAGGAGGTACTGACTAAATACCGGTTTCAATGTAATAAAAACTACTTTATTCGCAACCAACGGATGAAAATCCAGGGGCAGATGGGGTGGTGTTAAAGTGCAAAATAATGCAAGTATGATTCCTTTATAGTTCATTTACTTACAGCCGAGCGAGATTCATATTTAACAAACATCTTTGCCCGTTTTATTACTTAGCTACATATAGTTAGCAGCTGGAACATAAGAAATATTGGCTGTTTGCTCGATTAATAAACTCGAGGAACTGAATATTGACTGTTGTTAAACTAAAGAGAAATTAATGCCTCGATCATTCTGAACGGCTTAAACATGTCTCCCTCGGAAAAATTAAATCGAAGAAACTTTCTTTGAGTTTTATAGTTAAGAGCTTTTTTTATTTTATTTAAAGCGTTTCCTTGATTTATTTTTGCCGTGTTTGCATTCAAGATTAAAGTTTCAATAATTTTGGAAATGAGACAATGAAACTATCATTAACGAAGCTGGATTAATTGGTTTGTGATCTAGGAACTGTGCAGCTACTATACAACTGTTTATGATTTTAAAATTTGCCTTCGGGCCCAAAAAGTTACCAGGCCTTTCAAAAAACGGACCCCTGTCCAGAGGAACATTCGATGTTTAATTGCAAATAGAAATACAACCATAAACAGCAAAGAACTATTTTTCAAGCCATTTAAAGCCAATGATATCCTCTTTTCTATTGTTTATTTTGTGTGTAAGATCAGTCACAGTTGTGATCATTTGAAAAATGCAGACTTTGTTCGCGGATTTCCCAATCCAATACAAAAACAAAATAAATGATACGCATGTGCGAAACAATAACAATTTTTCTGTGACATGGATTTCTAGCCTCCCAAGCAGGCGTTTTTGTGGGGAGAGACGAAACTTCTGCGTGGGAGGCTAATGGATTTCAAGTGACACAAGATCCAAAAATCCAGATGTCATACCCCTGAATTCCTGATACCAACCCTTATAATTAACATTTATTTTAATTAAACACGTTCCTAATTTGCTGCTTAATTTTCAGATAGTGACATGTCAAGTTAATAACATATATTTATAGCAGCCAATGTTGTCATGGATGCGTTTTATGAAAGCACACCCAGAATTCAAGGATAAAAGGACGAACGGTCTGTGGTTTCAGTGTCTATGAACGACAGTTATCCCACAGAACACCAGACAAAGACTATAAAAGACAGAAAGGGTGAGTGCAAAAGGAGAGTGATATCAACATTTTCGGGAAATTCATTATTGATTGAAATCGTACAGTGGAACACGCGAACCTCCTAGTAACTACTGAATAAATTCCAGTTGATCGGAGGGAGAAAGAAAAATAAGCCGAAAACCTAACTTTGAGGATGAAACTGAAATATCTCGTGTAAGAAGCTTATTGGTATCTGCTATCTTGAAAAAAAAATTTCAATATACAATTTTAAAAATTCGGTTATACAAGCAATGAAGCAAGCTTCATTCATCGCCACCTGTGTCTTCAACGCCTTCTTCGGTTTTACCGCCATAACGCTTAACATTGTAACAATACACGCTCTGAGAAAACCATTGACGATACCAAGAGCTGTAAAAACATTACTGCTGAGTCAGGCAGTATCTGATCTTGGTGTTGGGTTACTGGTTCAACCTTTGTACGTTGCATTCCTTGTCATGATGATAAAAGAAAACACTCAAACTCGAACTTTTGAGATTATGAATGACCTTTACGGAAACATAGGGAATTTTTTTACTTTCGCCTCGTTCTTTGGCGTTGTTGCTTTAGCTACAGACAGATTCCTGGCCATTCATCTCCATCTGAGATACCAGGAACTCGTAACTCACAAGCGCGTTGTTACTGTAGTGATCTCGACTTGGATCTTAAGTGCGATTGTGATGTTGCTTTTGGGATGGATCTCGTCAGATGTCGTCACGATTATTTTTTTAACTGTTGATGGTGTTTGTTACCTAACAACAGCCTTGTTTTATTTCAAGATTTACTCAGCCGTACGTTACCACAGTAATCAAATGCAAGTCTTGGAAGAACAGTTAGCACAGAACAATGGGGGAGATATGGAAAATGCTGCTAGAGAGAGAAAGGCTGCAGTTGATACATTCTACGTCTTTCTTGTGTTTCTGATTTGTTATCTGCCAAACATGTGTTACTGGATTATCCAAACAAGCACCGGACCAAGTACGGTGTTATGGCACTTTGGACTTCATTCTAACACGCTGATGCTCCTCAATTCATCTCTCAATCCCCTGATCTACTCCTGGAAGATGAGACCTGTTCGACATGCTGTCATGGAAATACTGAGAAACATATTACCAAATCTACACCAGTGAGGAAAAAAACTCGGCTAAACAGCTTAGTTAATAACAAACATTAACAAACTTTGAAGGTTAAAATCAATCCTCTATGTACCTCTTTTCATAGCGAAGTTTGCTATTTAGCTAATTCTTGAAATTGCCCTGCACAAGCCGCCCATGAACTGATTCCTTCAGTGGTGCTGTTATGTAGACAACTTTGCTCATAACTGGCTTCTTCGTTGCTTAGTTAGTGTGAAAGGGCACTCCATCTTATAGATCGTTAAATTAACTTTCAAGGTTTCACTTAAAAAGAAGTTATGCCAAATTTTAGGAAATCACCAGAATCGAGAAAGTGAAGATATCGGAAAAAATGTCTAGTGATATATAGCGATGGACAATTTTGTCGAGTCCATTTTTCTAACCTTAAATTCAAATTGTCAGAGCATGCGATGACTTAGTAGCAAACAATTTCCTAGGAATAAAATCTGAATCTACTGTCAAGCTGTTTAAATTGTCCTTCTTTCGCGGTAACGCGGATCACTGGTAAAAAAAAAAGGTTGAGAGAATTACCAAAAGGAAGATCAAGGGATCGGACTAGAAAGGAGCGGCTGGGGAAAAAATCGTCGATACAACGGTGAACAACAAGAAATTATCACTGCTTCTCTCTTTGTTGTTCAAATCAAAATTGCTTGCACGAACCCTCGGCTTTCGCGACTGTTTACTACTTTATTTGACGTAATCTCGAGTGAAAAGGTTTGCTGTTAGTAATAAAAGATTTATTACTAAACATAACCATCCCGACAGGGGCACCCAACGACAATTTTCGGAAAAATATCTGTTCGGAAGACGATTTGACATCTAGAATTTTCGAAACATTTGTTGTAAAATTTCTTGCTTGCCTGCCTCTCCTAGGGTTTTCGAACATCTAAAAAATGGTATAATAACCTATTTTTAACGGATTTTACCCTAAAAAGGTCACCTAGAATTTTCGGGAGCCTTTTTCTGGCTGAAATTTTCGAAAAGGTAAGTTTTGATCCCTATAATTTTCGGATCACTAGACTTTCAGCTAGGAAATCCGAACAGATGAAAAATTTCTAGGGGATAAAAATATGCCTTTATCTACCTTTTATATACTAAAATACGTTTAACAATGCTATGTTTAAGTGGTTTTGAACTATATTCTCGTTGGGTGCCCCTGTCCCGACAAGCACTACAGTTCTTATTTAGCGATCACAAGACGCATTCGTCCTTTGGCCCCAAGAATAGCAATCGAAACATTTAAAGCTTTTTAGCAGACCTTGAAGGAAAGAGATTGACCAGATCGAAGACAAGTAGGAAAATGTAGTGAAAAAATGGCGAGGAAAGGTATGGAAGAAGGAGAGATTCCTCGACTCTGTACGATTTCTCTGTTTGTCACAGCTCTAAAGTGCATGGCGAATATTACAGTACCTTCCGTTCACTTCAATTTTTTTTGAAGATCGGCGAATAAATTAAATGCAGAACTACACTTGTTAGGAGTTTGGTCTTGTACACTACAAAAATTTAGAAGAAAAAGCGAAGAAAGAACACATCTGAATTATCCGAGATGTCATAAAAGTTATACAGTGCAACATCAAACTTTTAAAATTAACTGCAGGGTGCATTTTTAAAAAGGGCTTCTCTGTCTCTCCTGTAAAACAGATAAAAGTCAGGTTAGAGGTAAAAAGCGGCGTTTGCAGATTATCTATCCATTTAGCTGATAGGATGATATTCCATTAAAATATCAAAAAGTGTCAAATGTCATACTCCCGAAACTTCTCTTTGATATTTCAATGGAATATCATCCTCTCGATCAGCTAGGAGAAAGGTTTTTGATGACGAAAACACTATTGCGCCAACGATACGTTTACTAGTTATTAGCATTTTCTCTCTCTTTATTTGACACTTGATGTAGCATTTACCACAACAACCTTGACAGCCGGGACCAAAAATGTTGCCGTACCTGAAATCTTAATTACTGAGAATAAGAAGGGAATAATTTATGAGTAGTTTCTCTAGAATGAAAAACGGACAAAAAAATTGAAGATAGGTAGATATTGATCTCAAAAAGTAAAAATTACTTTATTGACTTTTTATTGAAATTTATCATGTATTTCTTATTAGAGGTCTTATCAAGCAACACCTGCCGATCAAGTTCGTCATCGTTCGTATAAGAAATAACCAACCATTCTGATCATCGAAATATATTGGAAGGAATGAGTTTTTTTTCTAATTTTCTCTTATCAAGACTGGACGATAAAGCTATTTACAGAAAGTAGCTGCTATGGGCTGATTATTGAGAAAATAAAATTCTTCTGATCTTGAAAATAGGCGAACAGGAAGCGCAGGTTCCTTCCTCGAAAGTTGGTTCAATTGACTCCCTTCAGTCTTATTGTTGTCTTTGATTTGCAGAGTTTGCCAACAAAGTGAGCATCTCATTGTAAGCAAATTGTCTGAGATATTTCCATCTATGAAGAATTTTGTTGTGTTGATACATAAAACTGTGCACGTTGTTGAATCAAGTTTGACATCAAAAGCGATGGAACGATTGCTGCAGGCAAAACGGCGACTATTTCTGGGTAACCTTTTTATTGCTTTCATTGTCAAAAACATTAACCTGCTGGGGATCATAGGTGAGTTTTTTTTGGTATGAACGAAAAATTACATAGTTAGATTTTTTTAATGTTCAAAGAAAGCTTATTTGAAGTTAGCCAGTTATACAAACAATGAAATTTTGCATTTACTGTAAGTTTCAGTGTCTTTAAATCTTTATGAGGATAAAGAGCATTAGTGTCACCAGCAAAAAGGAAAACTTGCAGTTTGCTCGAACAATATTGGATGTCTTATTTATAACGCAAGAAAGAAGTGGACGTAGGATAGATCCTTGGGGTACACCACAATTGATATTTAGTTTACTAGTTCTATGAGAGCCGATTTCAGTAGTTTGTGTGTGATTTGATAAATAAGAGAAAAACCATTGATTGACAATTCCACAGAAGCCATAATAATTTAGTTTATCAAGCAATATATTATGACTCAGTGTCAAAGATTATGCTTGCATCACAGGCATAATCAACCCTAGTTTCGTCGATTACACAGGTTACATGACTCTAGAGAAAACAGACTGACAAATGCCCCTGCAGGGGAGGAAGGGGGTGGGGGTTGTGGGGTGGAGGAGGAGAAATGGGCCAGGGAGGAGTTTCAAGCTCAATTCTTCTTGAAGGTGTATTTTTTGTCATTGAAGCAATGACCAGAAATATACATCTGAGTTTGCAGGTACCTGTCAATTTGTTTTTCTGTAGGTAAGAATATAGATTTGAAGTTGACAATAATAATCTTAGAAAGCAAAATGTTGCTCACTCTTTGGGCTCAACTGCAGAATACCCTGCCACTTTAACGCAATCCCTAAAGGTAAGTGGATACTCAGTCACTACGTATCTGCCTATCCACTTTGTCAATATCTTTTTAATATTAGTCACTGCATATTCGCGTATCCACTTCGATATACACTTAAGACAGCATATAAAGCATATAGTATGTCTATAAAAGGTAGAAAAGTGCATAAAAGGGATAACTGTGTATCCATGTGTCCAGCTCTTTCAGGGCTACAGCTTTGAAGTAGCAGGGTATTCTACAGTTACTCCACTCTTCGTATCATTTTTTCTTATGAAACAATAATCATACACAAAATCTCTCGTTTAACACCACCACTGTACACCTTGCACGCTGATATATGAAATACCCCATCAGTTTTCACCAGCTTCTCAAAACTCCTTGTACCTCCACCTACCCCAAAATAATGTGTTTTGGCAGCCACATATACCACGCCATTGGGTTTCTTAAGATGGCTTTTGATAAAGTGATACAGTTTAACATGTGAGCTAACTTCATAGATTGTTTCGGACGTTAAAATTACATCATACATCATTTCCTTAACTGGCTTTGGGTTTATTATATCCACGACACTTCCCCAGTCACCAGAAAAGAAGCGGCACCTCTTACTTGCAATTTCTTTTAGGTCAAATGACGGGGGATCAGATTCGTAGTTTGTGTTTTCTTTTAGCCGATCAAGATTCATCAGTACATTAGGAATCGTGACATACTGAATCACATCCTCGTTGTAGTCTTGAAAGTCAACTTCAGCTCCTTTTAGTAGCGCAAATATTCCAGGCAATCCTGCTCCACAACCGATTTCCAACACACGTTTTCCTTTGAATTCAAGTCCAATTTCCATCAAATATTTCACCAAATCAACGCTGCATTCCCAAATTTTAAGCCCCCCTTCATAAACCAAAGGTATCAAATCACTTCTTTTTTCGGAAGCTGTTACAATATCGCATGCAGAATTTCCTTGCTTCTCTTTCAGATTTTGTTCAACGCTTTCTTCACAAACATGTTTGATGCTGAAGCCGCCATCGCCAATGGCCAATTCATCAACTTTTGAAGATAAAAACGACGAAATATCAGACGGAATTACGATCTCCTTTGCTGAACGTAAAGTTTCAGGGCGTGGGAATAAAGAGGGGTGAATTTCTTCCTGGGAAATATCTGCTTCTTCATCGCTTTCTGGTGACGCAAAATTGAACTTGAAGTCCGCCATCTTGTATTGCAATGTAACCACTCCTTCTATCACCGCAAAAGGCCTGGATCAACGTCGGCGGGAAGAAAAGCTACAATTAGTATTGATAGCATGTGATTTTTTATTCACTGTGTACGCTCGATCTTCCTTAATTTAAGCTTGGCAAATCACCGAAAAAGTTGAAATATAGAGAGTTTTATACTGTCTTTGTGGACGTGCAAGATGAACCCCAGTCAAAGTGGTTTGATTGTATTTTCACTTAATTCAAACAAAGAATTGTCCGCGAAGATCGCCAGGTAGGGTATTATTAAATTCGTATCTTATGATGGGCTCGTGGCTTTCACAGCATTTTTTGTTTCTTAGCTATCGCTTGTTTTACCCACTTCAGAAAACTTGGAATCGAGCTTGCTCCGTGCGATGTTGGAAAATTTCAGAATCAAGGTGAGAGCAGTGGGAAGCTGATATAGGCCACTTGCACTAAGAGGTCACGTGACCAATGCTTCCTTTAAACAATGAGTTGGAATCTTGCTGATGCCAAAAATTGTTAGAGCTCACAAAAATTATGTTACACCCGAAATTTGAGAGGAAACGCATTTAAGGCAGATATTTTGTGGCACTTTAATTTTTCAGCAAAGTAGTATGATTTGTATTGGCCGCCATGTTGGAGGGCATGCTGTTGCCCTCCAACATGGCGCCCAAAACTACTTCTTGCTTACATCTTGTTCAACCTTTCATAGTTACGTTCAAATGTGCTGTAAACGTTATCACATCATCTTTTCAACATTTTCCTTGAAGTTTAAGTGCAAAATTTGTGTTCAGAGAGAGGTAATTTATAATTTTAAAAAAATCACATTTTGGTCACGTGACCATTTACGAACTTATTTATTTTAAGAAAATGGTGGGGGTTTGATAAACCAAATCACCATTATTTTGTTTAAGATATGACCCACTAATCGTTTTTCGAAGGCAAAATCATATAACTTTCATTTTCATAAAAACGGTGTCACATGCCTCTAAGTGCAAATGGCCTATTGACGGATTGATTTAAACAGATTTAAACAAACATTTACAGAAACTCTTTTTCTCATGGCTGCTGAAACTCAACGAAGATTTGCCTGATTGAAATGCAAAATTTGAAGACATCCTGGAAAATAATGTTGTTATCAAGCGTAAGAGGGTGTATGGTTGTCTGCATTCCAGTGGACAAAAAGTATGGATAATCTGCCACTGTGGTGGCGGCTGGGTTTGGGGGGGGGGGGGGCAGGGGATGGTGGGGGTACTCCCTTATATAAGCCATATAGGTATGTTCCGCCCCAACGGGTACGGTTTTTGCACCTTATTGGTCTGAAAACGGGTATAGATTTTGCCCTTTTTGGTCTGGAATCAGGTCCCGGGGGGTGGGCGGTACTTCCTTATAACAGGCTAATGGGGATATGTGGCTGGATGGGGTCGCATTTTCATGACTGGATTGACTAGAATGCGGTCGCACATTTTCTGATTTTTTGGGATAAGACAGTTCTTCATATTTACGGTTAGCAAATGTACCAAAATGTTTGTACTGTAGACGAAAAGGAAAGTGTTCTTCATTCCATCTAAAAAATGGGTCAATTCATAAAAATAGAAAGTGACTAAGTTGGGAGTTTGAAAATTATATATTTGCCCAAAAGTGACTAAGATGGGGTCTATAATTGGCCACATAATAGACTATAATGGGGTAGGGGCTCTGAGAGGCCAGCGGCACATACCCAGCAAAAATTAACCCAAGTACCCTCCCGGGAATCAGGTATGATTTTTGAGGAAACTAAGGGGATGTATGAACGTATTTACATTTTTTGCATCATTTCAATTTCCAAATGAGTAAGAAAGAAAGAGAAATATGCATATTCTAAATGTCTTATCCATTTACATTTGCACACTGCATACATTTTTGGTTTTAAGCTTTATTCAAGGGAATGTACATGTACCTTTTGTTTCATCTCCACAGTATGTCATTTGCTCAAATTTTCAAGGCCTACAGTAAAGTTTTGTGTTTGAACCTGCTGCCCCTTTGTGTTGCATTTGTAGCATTCTGGAGAAAAAATAAAAAATGCCCAGGTGGGGGTTTGGGGAGGGGCATGCTTGGAATTTATTGAGCCAGTAGAGAATAAGGTCAGTATTAGAAATTATCAGCATCATTGAGATCTGTCAATAAGGCCTTTTGGTACAAACTGGCTGATTTTCAGCTTGTAGAAAATATAGTGCAAAACACTGTTATTGTTGCAGTTTCTTTAGGTAGGCTTTAAAAATCAAAGTCTAACAAAGCAAGACAACAAAACATATGGTGTAATGGGGTGAACATCGCTCCATGATCGGCATGGTGGACGACTTCCATAGTGTAACCATAAAGCCCTACCTATCCCCCTGGCTCTAATTTATGCAGGCCGAATCAGACAAGTTCAGGTCCAAGCTGAAACCTCCGGCCAGCATTGTGCAACTTAATGGATCGGTGTAGGCAAATATTCTGTGCGAGGAACTTTATCTTATCAACACTACGAGCTGCCTCCACCGGCATGTGCTGGAATACAATCAAAATAATATAAAAGTTTGTGTTAAAATCAAAGCTTGGGGAAGTCACTGTGAGACTTGAAGGGAAGGCGAAAGACAGCGGTGAGCCTGTGTTTATTGGGAACAAAAACAAAGCCTCCAAAGGGAGGGAAGGATGGGAATTACAAAACTTTAGCAATACAGCTCAGAATGAGACACAGGACTTTTACTAGGCCTTTTATAGTCCGAGTGCTATCCCAGGGTAAGCCAATGAAAAATACTGTCAGTACTACTGAATAGAAAGTGCACCCAAAGTGCTCCACGAAATATGCATGAGGAAAATTATTTTTACTAGCCTTACAAAACAAGCGATACATTAGAAACTAGCCCCAACTGCAAAAAAAACAAGGATTGCTATTGTATCAGTAATTTCCCAGCTATGAAAGTGATTTTACGTACTATCCAGTACTTTTACCCATTACGAGTAAAATTCTACAAGATTTGATAAGGGCTATAGCCTAACGCTATGTTACATGTTGGTTATTGAGGGCATCACACTCAATTAACTGCGTTTTACAATTGAGTTGTAAAACTTTCTTAAATACAGGGAGAGTCAAGATTTTGAAGGGTTCGTCCATGGCAGATAAAAAGGTTGATTTTGTGTGAAACACATTCACAGTCTTAATAATTTGCTCTGCTCCCTTACCATTCAGAAACCAAAGTGAAGGTGGGAATATCAGTGCGAGGCAAGGATGTGTACATAATACAGTCAGGTCTTGGGTAAGGAATTTGGTTGATTGATTGATTGACTGATTGATTGAGATTGATTGAAAGTAATTCTCTGTGCTTGTTGTTGTTAGGTCTTAATATTTTTGGAGGTGTACATGAATGCGCATGTAAAACAAAAGGCAAACACTAAACAAATACATATAGATTCTGTTATGTTTGCAATAATTTTATGCAGGTTCAATCATGCAGCTTTTGATCATAGATGATTGTGAGTTGATCACTGATGTTCTGATGAAGGAGGAGCTTGGCCAGCAGCTAGTGGTGTGGTGATCATTGATTATAATCTATCATTGATCGAAAATCTTTAGGGGATACGACAATCGATTATGGATGACGACAATCAATTATCGCGGACAAATGAAAAAAATTTTGTTAGGACAAATAAAAACATTTGTGTGTCAATCTACCCACAAAATGGCAAACCTTAATCAGAATGAAATATGAGCTGTGCTCTGTTCGAAAAGGCAATACAAACAACATGATGGAGAAAAATGGCTATGTGAAATTTTGCACATAGTCGGTTTATTAAACTCTGAAAATCCAATATAAATACAAACTCAAACTTTCATTAAACAGGTATTGCCAGGGAAGGTGAGGGCAATCAACTGCCTGAAAAAATACAAACCATAGAACAAGGAAGAGGCAGAAATGGGGAGGAGGAGGGCTGATGAAAAAGTTTTGTGTGTCAACGAGATCAAGAGCGCAAGATCCATTATACAACAATAAAAAAATACGACATTACCTAAAGACGCCATCTTGAATTCAAAATTCAAATCAGTACCCTCGATTCCATGTTCCTAGCCTCTTTCCACATTACTGTACTCATAAACTACCGTAAAGACTAAATTGTTGCATAAAATTTTATTAGAAGACAAATAAATATGCATAAAAAAAATTGTGTGTTGTATGCACATTTTAATGGACTTGTAACAACAGCTTCCACTGAATACCTCTTTCTCCAACGTTTCATACATTTGTAATGTTTTCAAAACTTGGTGAAACACGCTCATGCCAGGCTAGGGTTTTCATTTTTTATTTTGTTCACATTTTATAGTGTGTATTTCATACGGGAAAAACTTACCTTGGTGGTTCTCTTAGAAATTTTCAAAATTAGTGGCTGGCCGTAAAATACATTTTTAGATCTACTTACTGCGATCAGAAAGGTTACAAGAGTAGATGAAAGCAAAACAGATATAAAGAGCTTGCGATCATTGAAGTGAAACTCATATTGGTTCCCAGGGTCCTCTCCTTGTTGTCTCGTTTTCATGTTATCCACAACAAACATGGTGGCTGAGTTTTTTATCAATAGATTTTTATTGATCAATTGATTTTCCTGTTATAATCGATGATCAATCAGTTGGGTCAATCCAATTATTTCCAATGATCGATGATAAAATCTCAGCCGATTCCCATCATTACCAGCAGCTCAACTACTCCTTTACTCCTTTATGTATTTCTGACAAGTTACTTATCTTGGTTTTTTTTCCATTTAGGGAAAATCTTAATGTTAATGATGCTTTGATGGAGTTGTTTATTTTGGCTTATGCTTGCAAAACAGCCTGTGCCAGGAGAATCATTGGTATGTACATGTACTTTTGTCAGGGTTCGCAAATATGCCAAATTTGGCGTATTTTACGCCAAAATTGTTTAGATGACTCCACTGAGGTTACGGAGGGAGTCACTTTGACTCCAGAAATTTTCGGTAACAAACAGGGAGCCACTTCAACTCCAGAAATTTCGGTAACAAACACAATTTTGTCCTTATCTTTTTTCGCAACAAATACAATTTACGTTAATTGTAAACGTTGTAAACCTTAATTAAATCATCAAAATTAAAGAATTATACTGCACGACAAAACAGGAAGAGGGTAAATTACGATCTAAGTTTACTCGATGACCGCCATCATGGATTTTAGCTTTCCAGGTCAGCGGACCGCCACAGCTACTTTGTGTATCCCTCATGATAGTGTATACATGCCATGACCACGTGCTGGAAAGTCTGAAAATGGCTTTTTTCGTTGTGATACTTGACTCCAAATATTCCAAAATGACTCCAAAATTAGTGAAGCGGAAGTCACAGTGACTCCACTCATCAAAAAAATTTGCAAACCCTGTTTTGTATTGTAAGCTGTCAAGTCATTTTAAGTCTAAGTACAGTGAAACCTGTATTAAGCGGACACCCTCGGGGAATGCTGTAGTGTCTGCTTAATACAGGGTGTCCGCCTAATACAGGTTTCGATATATAACGTCATATGAGGTGTCAAATGCCATTCAAATGAACAGTGGAGGCGTTCAAATACTCCCAGAGACTATGATGATAGATGTTTGCATTAATTTCTTTATCAAAGTGAACCAATTGATCATAGAACCATAAACATGGATTGCACCTGAAATTTGAAGAAATCAGATGAGTGAAACCAGCTCTAACCAAACAAACGAAATAGAAAACAATCCTGTACTGTGAAACTAATCAAATAAGTTTGTCAAGTCACGTTTTTTAATGTAAAAATCGAAAAATTTGTGGGTGGTAATTCGAGGCAATCTTTTGCATTTCCGGTGTCTGGCGTGTTGGGTGGTGGAATTTAATTACAAGTGTCCGTTTAATACAGGTTGGCAACAATAGAAATGACCATTTCAGGTACTTTTTAGGTGTCCGCGTCCGCTTAATAGAGGTGTCCGCTTAATAAAGGTTTCATTTCAAGTAAATAAGGGAAATAAATTTGGGGACCTCACGCTACTTTCTGCTTAATAGAGAGTGGCCGCTTAATACGGTGTCCGCTTAATACAGGTTTCACTGAACAATAATTATTAATACTTGTTAATAATGTAATTAGACAAACTGTTGGAGGCTATCATTAAACAGCCAGTCCATCCTGATCCTCCTTGATTTTGTTTTCTTCTAAGTTATATTTTCAATGGTAAAAAAAATTGCCATTTTATCTCTTACAAATCAAATTTGATTTCAGGCTAATTTTGATTTAACCTACTCAGGTTGGTTGAGAGTTTCCTTTGTATCCTAGCCATAGGAGACAAAAGGAATATTGGTTAAAAGGTTAAAAGGAATATTGGTTAAATTTGTCCTGTAGCAGATACATTATTTTAATGTCTTACCACTTTTTTATTTCTGATTTTTCACATTTTACATATTTGGATTGAGTTTGTTGTTGGTTCTCTCCTTTGCTCTGAGAGCTTTTTCTTGAGGTACTCCGCTTTTCCCCTCTCCCCAAAAAAAAAACTTTTCCAAATTCCAATTCAACCAGGAATCAGGTAGACGAAGAACCACTTTGTGGATGTGCTACCTCCAAATCATTATTATTATGTGTAACCATTTTTAATAGTCCAGTTTTTAATTAAAATTACCACTGAATACAAACATTAATGACATTCATACGGAGTTAGCCTCAACATAAAGTAAAATATTTAGAAATTCTGGCAAGTAAGTGTTTGAAATTTGAATATACACAATAGACAGAGTAATAAACAGGTCTTTTTCTCGTTGCAATTTGTGAATATATATTATATTTCTTCAGATGGAGGCTAAGCCTGTAAAAAATGCGTCTTTACTTCTTTAATTCGGTGGTCACAATGAACTCGAAACTGGACTGTTGCCCTTTTCTTGAAAATGACCTCAGTTGGGGGTTGAGACATCATTTTTTGTTGTTAGGTTTTTTGTAGCAAGACATTTATCAAAGTTTTTCAATAAAATTGTGACAGAAATGTTGTCTTGAAACCTAAAGTACAGTTCACAACAAAGTTTAATTTGCCTGAATGAAATTATTTTATTCTCATTATTTCATTTCTTCTTCTTCTTCTTATTTTTTAACTTTGTCAATAAAGGGCTAAAAATGGGTTCAGTGGTGACGATGAAAGAAAACACACTGAAAGCTTGACCAGATCAGTGTTATTTCTGTTTCTTTCACCTATAACCAGGTTTTCCAGTTTCCCATTACTTTTTACTGGTTTAATAATGTGATTTCCTGCAGGTGTGATTCCATACTTGCCTTACTCCAAGCAAAGTAAAATGAACAAAAGAGGTTCCATTCCTTCTAAACTGGTCGCATCTCTTATGTGCAGAGCAGGTATGGTATTACATGCAATCCTAACTTGGGTCATACACTATGGGTTGTTACCTTTTGTAAAGGCACATTGTATGAGTCCTGTCATGAAGTCTAGCTCTGTCTCTTCCTCGTTGTTGTTGTTGTTGTTGTTTTTTGCTAGGTTACTGGTCACTATATTTGGAGCCTCTGTTTTGGCATCATAAATTTAATATGGATGTGAAAGTCATTATGACAATGAGATTTAGTGAATTACAGCTAGTGTGTTGTAAATAGATCATAGTGATATGTCATAATCATAATTTTACTGTATTTAAAAAATAAGTAATGGTAACAGGACTGAGTGGAGTCCAATTCGGTCTGTAATCATACGAGTGATTAACAAAATATGCAGTCGTCCGATTTGTTTAATCACGAGTACGATTACAGACCGAATTGGACGACAGGAAGTTCTGTTACCAATTAATCATAACTTTAACAAAATTTGTGATATACGAGGCTCTTTTTTTAATCAAAGGACAAGAAATTCCGAGATTTTTTTTGCTAGCAGTGAAACAAAAAAAGCCATTTAAGCGCATGTGTGATGGCGCGTACTGTCCAATTACTTAGGCATGACGCGTACTGTCCTATTTAACTGTCCTATTAAGGCTGAAATCAGGGCAGTTGATAGCCAATCAGACTTAAGAATTTTGTTCTAGTTATGATTAAAACTGAAATATGAATATGTGATCTTTGGAACTTCTATAAAACATGAAGGTCAAAGTTCTAACCTGTTTATCTTTTTGTAAGTATTTCGGCACATACCTAGACCAGTCCTCGTCATTTAAGGAACTTGTTACTTTGCTGAATAACGAGATATGTAGTCAACTAGGTTTGTTAAGTAGGGTATGTTACTAATAACTTAATGGTCTATGCAGCTGAAAGAGTCTTAACAACCATGATACTTCCCAAGTTAGATTATTGCGATTTTTTTTGGAAAAACTTAGCTCCTTCTAGATATAAATCTTTAGAATGACTTGAAACAAGGGCCGCAAGAATTGTTCTGAAGGATAGCAATTTAAGTCACCATCAACTGTTATGCCAATTAAGTTGGAAGTCCCTTAAGGCATGTTCTACTACATATTGGACAATTTAACTTTTGTTTTTAAGTGTCTCTGGACATAACTTTGCTCCAGGTCTTTTTAAGAGTTATTTTATTAAGTCTTCACATATTTATTCTACTAGGCGTAATGGTTTAGATATTTTAATTCCTGAAGTCCGTACAGAATCTGCCAAGAAAGGAACATTTTATACTGGAGCCCAGGTTTTCAATAACTTGCCCCGCATCTAAAGCAAGTTGACTCTACAGTGATTTTTAAAAACTGGCTTAATGATATTATTTTTCTTAACATTTTGGTAAATCTTTTAGAGTGTTTTAGAGTCTTAATTAATGTAGTTATATAACATTCTTGTGTTTATCCATTGACATTGTACATAGTTTTTACCTTTTTCTGGTAGTTGATTCTGTTATTGTTATTTTTTCTTTTAATTGTTCATTTTTTAGTTGCCCAGGGATCCATTTATAACAGCTTCAGCTGACGGGTTTACCCTGGTTAAATATGTTATTATTATTATTTAAATATTATTATTACATGTATTATTATTATTATTATTATTATTGTTAAACCCTTATTCCTGTTGTTGTTTCTCTCTCTCTCTGATCAGTTGTTAAGTATAGAATTTCAATCTGTTATAATCATAAAATAATCACTACAATATTTATTTAACTGTCATTCCTGGTCTTGGGTCCATTATTGTTCAGTGTAGATTCTGTGATAAAGTTTTGCTTACAGAGAAGAGTTACTTAAGATTTATGGTTCCCCCCTTTGTCAACATTTTGTGCTGGCCTCTGACTTGATGACCATAATATTTTGCCTTCTCTCTATAGGTCTGACGGGCATCATAACAGTTGATCTTCATTCAAAGGAAATTCAGGGATTTTATGATGCACCAGTTGATAATTTAAGAGCTTCACCTTTCCTTGTACAGTACATTGCAGATAAGGTACATGTAGCAGTCATGTTATCATGGATTATATTTTACTTCATTATTGTTGTGACTTCCTAACATTGTTATACATGTTCATTTGTACTGTACAGTGGAATATAAGATCTTGATGATTGTTGGAGATTAATAATTTGCTATATGTACACTGTATTAGTGAAGGCAAAAAGAGCAAACATATTTTAATTGAGTAAGTTAACATAATCATACAATTCAAAGTGCATTTTTTTCTTAGTTTATATTGCAATAAAAATATACATTAATTTTAAAAAATCTCAAGGGATTTGTTTGTTTGTTTACCTTTTGTTGCATTTGTAATCACTGTGGGTTTTTGTTGTAAAAATCTCAGTTGTACGCTTAAGCTGTTGTAGTATTTTTCAGTGGAAGTTTTATTTGTTTTCGTAAATCTGTAGCCTACCTAAGAAAATGATGAATTTATATGACTATTTGATTAGGTTGCTGACTTCAGAAATGCGGTTATTGTTGCTAGGAATCCAGGGTCAGCTATAAGGTAAGAAGGGAAAACCATGTTGAAACAAACAAACAAAACAACAACTTTATTCTTGTCAAACTACTTAACTCTCATCTAAACAATATGAAGCTCTAGCCATTTTTACAGAGCAAAAGCAGTATATGTATCTTCTTCCACAGATTTTTTAACACCCGTCATTGAGTATTCATCTAGCTCTGGGATCAAACCCACCATCTCCTGCTCTGTAGGCCTGTACTCACCAGATGAGCTAATGCAACCCTGTCTAAAGTGGGTTTCAGTATTTTAATGGTA
The DNA here is from genome assembly GCF_958299795.1 of Porites lutea. Lineage (NCBI taxonomy): Eukaryota > Metazoa > Cnidaria > Anthozoa > Scleractinia > Poritidae > Porites > Porites lutea. Next base: position 495,762 of record NC_133206.1, read on the forward strand.
GTGACAATGAGTAAAATTGTATTGTAGATCCAAGCCATGCCTTTTGAATTTGTTGTCATGTAAAAGTTGCACGGCCAGGAGATCTGAAACAGCAGTCAAACATTGTTTTCATGCACTCATGGCTGTTGCTCCCAGTAGCCTGAGGTTCCCAAGAAGTATTGTTTTACTTGTGTAATACGAAATAAAAAATCAATGACGAAGTTTTGATGTGTTGTAAATTAATTCACCCGAATATAACTAACGTCTTATTTAAAGAGAAATGACGGTATTTCTGACAATCATTTTGTCCATTGCAGGGCTACTTCTTTTGCAGAACGTTTGCGTCTTGGATTGGCTGTTATCCATGGAGAACAAAAGGAGACTGAAAGTGAGCGTCTTGATGGGCGTCAGTCACCTCCTCCAGCCTTAGCTGAGTCTCGACGGTTTGCATATAGTTTAACAGATACAATGGATTTACCAGGTAATGATAACTATTATAAGCCTTATGTGCAGTTCAGACAAGGCGACATACAGGTGTATCATTGATTTATAGGGAAAGGAGTACTGTCTGGCCATTCAGATAAAAAGGTTCAGGCTCCATGGAGCTACTCCTCTGATGTTGATTTGTAAGGTCTTAAAATAATGTGTTCCCATCTAACAGGTGGTTCTGGTTTACAAGTCACTGCATCATAATCAATATGATGCAGTGACCTGTGTTTCTTCCTTCTTCACTTGAAGGAAAATTAGACCATCTGTACAATGGCAATTACCTGCTGCTGTTTTGTAACCATAAAATAGGAGTGGGAAGATCTAGGATATTTTTGGGTTTTGTTTTTTGCCCCTTTTTTGATTATCCCTGTCACTTTAACTTGAGATTATTCCCTGGGGTTTCTCCTCTATAAAAATGGTAGGGGCGCTTGTCGCCAACTTCCCAGCACATCCCTACAAGATACAGGAACCCGTTTTGTGGGTGTGAATCAAATTCATTTTTACCTCTAAAAGTTACTTAAAAACCAGCTGAGTAACGACATTAATATTTGTCATCATTTTTGGCTTCTAGTGGCAGTCATTTTAGTTGAAACCAACCTAAGCAGTACCAATCCACAATATTTTAAAGGGTAGTTTTCTTGGTATTGCAGACGGGCGTAATCACCAAATGACGTAATAGAAAAGATTGAAAAGACACTGAACGATACCCACACCACAACACAAAAGCAAACCAACAATCTTTCTGCAGCACCAACAAACACCCTTTTAACCCTTTAAGCCCCGATTTCCACATACAAATTCTTCAACTGGTCTTTATCACAGGGAAAAATAACCGATTCCCATTTTTGGATATTTTTGGGGTATTTAAAGAATACCCACAAAAATCCCAAATTTGGAAGAGTGAGACAAGTCCCAATCTGGGAACTTGGTTGGGAATTCCCTGGTTGGGACTTGTCTCACTTTGCCAAATTTGGGATTTTTATGGGTATTCTTTAAATACCCAAAAATATCCAAAAATGGGAATCCGTTATTTTTTCCTGTGTATACATTTCCTTATAAGGATAAGTTGAGAGAATTTGATAAAAGATCAAAGCATTTTCTGTTAGGTGATAATTTTATTAATTCTCATAACTTTATCTCTTGACCTTGTATGGATATTGTTAGGAGAAAATTGATGTTGGTCACTATTGAGACTTAAAGGGTTAAAGGTATTACAAGCTCCCCTGTCATTTTTGTAACATACAGGTCCTGCCCACCCCACCCCACCCCGTGCAGCCCACCTTTTCATTCCCAGTTAGTTGCCTACATCATTACAATAGTTCTACATGTAAGCACCTAACATTATACTTTCTAAATCTGCACTGTATTATAATTCTTTTGCAGGTTTTCTTCCTAAAGCTAAACCGCCAATTAATGTTGTGGGTGACGTTGCAGGAAAGATTGCCATTATTATTGTAAGTTTTTAATCAGGTTTTTACTGATTATGATATTTAACAAAATGATAGTTCTGGTCCATTGTGCTTTCTACTTCCGTTAGCCTTTAAACCCACGAACATTTTTTTACAGTACTTCTTTGGTATGAATATTTTTACGGTTCAGAATTTATATACTATGCACGTAGATCTGCTATAGTAAAATGCGTGTGTCTCACAAATGAAAAATCTTGGTGGCAATGTTTTTTTCGGATGTGAGTGGTAGTTGTCAATTTGCACTTTGATTTCTAATTCTGATTTCCTTGTTTGAATTCTTGTCCACAGGATGACATGATAGATGAAGCAGAGTCATTTGTGTCTGCGGCCAAGCTCCTAAAGGATCGGGGTGCTTACAAGATTCTAGTGATGGTAACACATGGCCTTTTATCGGCTGATGCTCCAGAACTAATTGAAGAATCTGTCATTGATGAGGTGTGATATACTTCTAGTGTTTCTTACCATTTTAAATATCCCCAGCTCCAATCTCTTAAATCTAATAATCTGTGTTAGTTGGACTAAACATGTGTTCCCTAGAAATGGTGCTAATCTATTTGTGTCCAGCGCATTGTGTTGTCACAATGAAATATGTTTACTTCTTCGGTTTAAGAAAAGCTGGATCTTGTTTACTGTGGGTAATGTCGACCGAGATATCGGTCGATATAGCGGTCGATATAGCGGTCGACACTCGGTCGATAGTCGGTCGACACTCGGTCGACAGTCGGTCGATACTCGGTCGATACTCGGTCGACAGTCGGTCGATATAGCGGTCGATAGTCGGTCGATAGTCGGTCGATAGTGGGTCGACACTCAGTCGAGACACGGTCGATAGTCGTTCCAGATGTGTCTCGGCCGATATAGCTTTTCGTTCACCGACACTTCGCCGACTTTTCGCCGACACTTCGCCGACATTACACCGACATTTCGCCGACACTTCGCCGATAGTTGGTCGATAGTTGGTCGATACTTGACCGATGTATCGGTCAGTAATTGGTCGACACTCCGTCGATGGTCGGTTGACACTTAGCATTTCCTACATTTTTTAGCTTGGAAAACAAGGAATTAGAAAGCATTTTCTAGCTTGGACCTAACTGTTTTTTTAAATTGTGTTTCTGCTTTTTTAATTTCAAACTTCAATGTACTTAGCCAAAATTCCGGATTAATCGCTATTAGTCATTTATCTAGCCTTTTCTTTTAATTCATGTGAACGGGATTTAGCCTATCTGTATCGATGCCCACCACCTTTTCGCAGACGTTTCCTCCCCTCGTTTTTTTTTTCAGGGGTGGGAGTCTCGCTACGCGTAGCCGGCTAGAATTGAATCATGAAGAAGTCCGCTAAGTGAGAATGATAGGCCTTCAGCTTCTTGTTATGTGATTTATTCCCACCGTGTAAGGCCTATATCTGGCTGATTTTTCCTATGCCGAGAATTTTTCAACCGACTCAGAACTACATTGATGAAAAAATGTATTTACAGTTCATTTTTTTAAACTTGTTTTTCCTTAACAAGTTAAGATAATATTAATGTTAACGCGGCGCATACTGTTTTCCTTTTCGTGGATGATCAAAAGTGACTTACCATTCAATATTAATTTCTGTATACGCATGGTCGTCTCTATTTTGAACAAAATATAAATATAAAGCGAAAGGACAGAGCAAAAGGACAGGATAATGTAATGAGAACGTAGCGTATCCCACAATAAATGAATGTGTTCAGTCTGCTGGATATTTTTGTCACCTTCCTCGGCACATTATCAGCGCGTTTTATCAATAACTGATCGTTAGACAAAGGACTGTTCCCGTCTTCAATACAGAAATATATAAGTTTAATTTGTGGTCTCTGCACAAACGAGAACTTGGCGTGATGAAGCAGGTCAAAGCCCGATAATAAAAGATGTGTATTCCTTGCTCTTAAAGCATGTCATGAACAGTAATTAATGACGTCTTTGCTTTAAAAAAAGCCATTGGACTCACCTGATAAATTAACACACGACTGTTATTCGAACGACAGTTAACCGATATACCACCGACAGTTGACCGATATACCACTGACAGTTCACCGATATACCACCGACAGTTGACTGATATACCACCGACAGTTGACCGATATATCACCGACATATGACCGATAGCAAGTCGAGGTGCGTCGTCGAAATATCGACCGATACTCGGCCGATAGTCTATCTCACTATCGACCGACTGTCGACCGACTATCGACCGACTATCGACCAACTATCGACCGACCATCGACCGAGTATCGACCGACCATCGACCGACTATCGACCGACTGTCGACCGACTATCGACCGACGGTCGACCGACTATCGACCGACTGTCGACCGCTATATCGACCGCTATGTCGACCGATATCTCGGTCGACATTACCCACAGTAAACAAGATCAAAAGCTTAAGTTGTTTATATGAAAACCGAGAGAATTACCGAATCTATTGCACTCAGACAGATCCTATCCCAGCTCTCTATATCCCCATCCTTGCCAAAATGCACCCCCTAACCTGCGAAAACGCTTACTTTTGCAAGGTCCGGGAAATTTTGGCGGCGGAGCTGCTGGCGCACGCGCTCGAAGCCATCCAGCGTGGGGCGAGAAAAAGTGACTTTTATCGTCCCATTCTTGAAAAATTTCATAATGTCCCCGAACTCGCACAAGTGAGCCTGATCGCAGGCTATGCACCCGCTACCTCCCTACGTAGTACATAACCCGTCCTTCAACATGAGTAAAAGCTGAGAAGAACTCAGGAGTTACGTATATTCTTTGAATATTCCTGTCAGGTTGTAGTTACCAACACTGTGTCACACGACTCTAAGATGTCACGCTGCAGTAAGATCAGGACTGTGGATATCAGCTCACTATTGGCTGAAGCAATTCGCAGAATTCACAATGGGGAATCAATGGGATACCTCTTTAGAAATGTTCCATTAGAGGATTAAATTAGCGAGCAGTGCATCGTTATGAAGACGTCTGTCCTGGGTATCAGGCGGTTGAGCCTGAATATGTTTGGAGTGTAAGTTTTAAATTCATAAGCCCTCGCATGTTTCTTTGCAAAATCCCACTCTGTTTCTTTTAATCAAGTTAGCACTGAATAACATCTTACAAGGTTCATGTAACCAAGGGTAAGTTGCCAGGAGCTCAGTGTATAGAAGGACAGAAAGTAAAAAAAAATTGCAGCATTCGTATGCCATAAATTTATGTAAGTTCTGGAAACGAAAATTGTATACTTTTGGAGACTATTATGAAAACTTGTATCTAACTCAACACTCATTACCGCGAGTGACATGTACTATATGTTGATTCTTGTACTTCCTGAAAAGAGAGAGGGAAAAAGAAAAAAGAAAGAACTTGTTATGTACAAATATTTGTAAAGACGTAATAGACGTAGATTCATTTAATAATCATTAAAAGGAAATCTACATATTCGATGTTGTGTCTTTTCTTCTCTGATGTTGTCCATATATAGAACCCAGGCTTTCGGTTCATGCTTTCTCATCAATTTTATCTCAATTCTACAAACAACCTGTAACGTGACAAAAAAGGAAAAACAAATCAAACCAAACCAAATGAGTTATCTGTTTAAATCATCAAGGCTCCAGGGATGTGTTGAAAAAATATGACGACGAAATAATAATCCTTTAGTAGAGACAAAGTCTAAGAGATCCTAATATGATCCTAATATGGTAGTGTTTAAGTTAGTCTTGGGCTGGTTTCCGGCCGAAAGATTATCAAAATAGTGCAGCGCTGTCCCCCGCTTACCTGCTGAACAACGACCTGTTATCAGGACCATTCAAATCTACAGCTATTCTCTGCGGTTTAAACTGTACCTTTTCGCATCCTTGTACCTCGTACTAAACAAAGCGTTTTAAAACAAGCTACAACACAGCAGAGCTGATCAAAATACTTTTTAAAAATGTCCGCTTTTTAAGCTTCAAAACGTCATAAAAATTCGAATTCATTTCAATAGAAGCTACAGGGGGGCCTTTTATTCGGGAAGGGGGGGGGGTGATTTTTTTTGTTTACGGGTAGATGGTTCTACAAATGGGGGGGGGGAGGCTTATAATCGGTATTTAGTTATTTATTTATTCTCTCTCACCGTGTCCACCCTTAGTCATTTAATCATAATATCACGATACAAAATAGGATTACAAAATTGCCTTCATAAGTTGTCTTCCTAATGTACTTCGTGGACGATGAAAATCAATCTCAAGAAAACTAAGATTATGGTCTTTCAGAAACGTGCCAAGAAAAATGCTGAACTTCGCTGGGGGCGTGTTAGCCGCCCCGCAGAAGGGTAGGGTAGGGTAGTCTGCGGGTAGGCTAGGGTTGTGTAAGCCAAACCAGATTTTAAGACCTGGGACAGCTCACAAATCGAAGACACACCTCCAATTTTGCAAACGTTACTTAGAGGTAAACAACAAGGCTTCTAATGTTGCTTGAAGAGCTGAACTTCGTCGCTTACCTTTAAATATCACTTTCAATACAAAATCTTCAACTTCACTTTATATATTCAGTCTGAAGATGAAGAATCCTTCGTGAAGCAAACTTTTTTAATGTCATTTGATTTATAATGCAATGGTAAGAGTAGCTTTCTCTCTCAATCGATGGAGATGTCAGAATATTTTAACCCAGCTGACTTCGACACTGATTTGTTAGGCAGTACCGCTATAGTAAAAAACTTCGTTGGTTTAATAAAACAAGAATATATAACATATTAGCAAAACACCCTTCACCACTCTCAAAAACTAGAATTTTTTAAATCTTTAAAAAGCGATCATACCACTTCTAATTACCTAGACTTAACGAGAGGAACAGCTAAGAGAAAGAAATTGGTAAAACTACTGGTTCACCCTTAGTCCCCTGGTCATATTCCGGACATTTCTTCGGCAAGTAATCGAGAGTTCTTTTTGATGCAAATTTATTTTTTTTGGTATTTGTGCACGTGCATTTGAAACTTGAAAACAGTGCCAGTGAATAATGAGGACGCTCACTTGTAAACACAAAATCTGTGGGAAAAATTGGTTATATTTGAGGCCCTATTTAAAAGTTTTCCCTGGTTTCAATGTTTTTGAGACTTACAGGGTATATTTATTGACAATTGATCTCGGGATTGTCAAGCGCATAAACAAAATTTATCCCGCGTTTTTTTTGAATAATGCGAAAATTGTAGGCATGGACCAAATTACGTGCAAAAACTGTAACAAAAGCAGCTGAATCTAGGTTAATAAAATTCTTCTAAGTCGCGATCGCAACAGAGCAATTCCCCTCTTTTTTTGTGTGCAGCTTTCAATGGGGTCAAACCACTATGCGATGAAGCCGTGTTTCCAAAGCTTATCATTTTCTTAAAATATTAGCTAATTGTGTGGATAGCATGCTATTTCGCTGTTTTTATGATTCTTAAAACTTTGTTTCAAAATATTTCCAAAACGCTCATAGAATTTGTTCAAACTTTGCCATAATTGAGGCAATTATGGCAGGTACATTGTGCCGTAAGCGCTTTCTTAAAAAAAATTCCAAGTACAGAGAAACACAAAGATAAATAAAAAACGTACTGGCGTCTTTACGTTGCCATGGTGACTCCGAATTGCAATAAAACCCAGACCATAATAAATTTTCATCTTTATATAATACAGTTGTGGTAACCTTTTTCCCATATCTTTACTCATGCCGACGTAGTTAATGCTGAAACTTGGGAGGTATCCCCCGCTAAAAAATCCAGTCGAGCCACCTTAAAATGAGAGATTGTATGGACAGGCGAGTTACCCTAGACTTGCCTACAAGTCCACCTCAATTCTTTTCGCGAGCGCGAAGCGCGAGCGGTAGATTTTTCATGTCTTCTGCGGCAAAAGCGAGCTCTCTTCGCCCTGGGGCCAACTACCGGAACCGGAAATGAGAAGCGAAAGATTTTGAGAAAGTCTAGGGTTACCCCACGTTGGCAGGTTACCTCACCTACCTGTGGTCCCCCACCTCCATGTAAACTGGTAAAAAGTGAAAAATTACCATTTCTAATCAAATCTTTTTTGTAATTTTTTAAAAAAATCATTGAAACTGAGCCTGAGTGTTTTGATCAAACTCGGCCTAGAAGAGTGCACGGAATATTGCGTTTCCTACTGTATGGAATTCAATATGAATTGGTGCAAATCGAATGGACTGTAATTTGTCGTATTACAAATCAAAAAAATTTTCAGTGATGTCATTGCTCTTTATTACATTTTTATTGTAAACTCTTTATGGTCATAAGAATCATGCAACAGACCTCTAATCTTTAGGCTGCATGTTTTGTTTTCCCAATACGGGTCATGTGATAATACTCTAGGGAACTGTTTCTTTCAAATTTCATCTTATTCAAGTGCATACGTACACATAATTCATGAAAAGACAAAGGGTCAAAATTTCCTTGGGACCTCTATTGGGAGAACAAAACATACAAGCTAAAGAGGTCTATTCTTTATCAGGTTTAGATGACAGGCTAAAAAAGCTTTGTACAATCTAAGTTATGTTAACTGCCAAAAACCGCCACTACACTTGTCTACAATGGCACATGAAAACATATTAGTTCAATTTGATTAATGTTCTGAGTGGGCATTCAAATGGAATGCTTATATTCAAAATACTGTTCTAGTCTGATAGCAGACACAGTGAGTACAGTACAATGCTGGGGAACATGCATTTTAACCTGGGGCCACTTGGCTGACTAATGGTCCAACTGCTCTGTCTCAACTTGCATACACTGACTGTATGTCTTAAGTTGTTTTTACACGGTGCATAGGCTCAAACTTGGTGTAAAGCTAACAAGGAAAACTGAACTTTGTTTGTCATTTATTACAACTGGTTGGTAAGTTAACCAAAGTGATCAGTTAACATGTTCTTGAATAATTGTTGGCATGTACTGTTCAGAAATAATATTATTACTGGGCAAGACAATTATTGAACTCAAGCATCAGCACATCTTGACGGGGATCACAGTCACTAACTGCAAAAATATTAAATGAAAATGATGCAATTCATTGTTGCAGGCTGCTGAATTTCAGAAATCCAAGCACGGTACTCAGCGCTTAAATAACTAAATACAGATTATTATTGGACAGATTTAGAATCAGATTTATGGCAAATGGCAAAGTTGACAATTGCAAATTAGTAAATAAACTGATTAAAACTGCCTGAAAAAATCTTAAGGATTAAACTAGTATGAACTGCTAATTTTTGTGTAGAAATAATGCCCAGTAATTGGAAAGTAATGTAAAACTTGGCAAGTGACACAATTGGACATTTACCATTTGCCTTAAATGAGATACTAAATCTCTGTATTAACATATGATTAGGCCAGGAATTCTTTTCAACCACTTGCTGACATTGCTGGACACAGATTTAACACCATTCTCCTTCACAGTACAGCAAGCTAGAACAACATCAGCAAGGCTCATTTTACTTCCCAAAATCCACTGTTGCTTTCCAAGCTTAGCCTCAAGACTTTTTATAGCAGCAGCTCTGGCTTTACTGCCTGCTAATGATTGGTCAATCCAGCTATCAACACTTGCAGACTCTTCAGGTGACAAGTTTCCATATAAGTCTGGTAGAAGAACACGGCAAAGAAAGCGAGCAATGGTTATTTCACCAGTCAGAGGAGTGTGAGAACAGGGTGATGCAACGAGATAGGGCAGACCTTTTTCTAAAAAGAAAAACAAGCTAAATTAAGATAAAGAAATTCAACAGCAAGACTTATTCTGTTCTCCCCATTTTTGCTTTTGTTTATTTTTTTTGCAAAGATCCTATTTACAGTGTATCCACAGTGTAAAATGCAATTATCATTAATCTTGTAAACACTATGGATTATGCTTTATCTGAGTGATATATTCAGATTTTTAACAACCATGGCAAAGTGCACAGATAAGTTTTTAGTAAACATCTTACAAGTGAGATTTTGATATACGAGCTACGTGGATAGAGGCACACAATATGTTCAGCCTGACATGAGTCTGACATAAGTTTTTGAATAATTTACAAATGAGAAAAACAGAAAAATGAAACAAAATTGCTGTGCTTAGAAATTTGCTGATTTTGGCATACATTAGCACATATTTTATAACTTAGTGAGAATAAATTGAACAAATGCAGCAAAACCAAAAACAGAAGCAAACATTGCAAACTAACCCCTATACCCCCAACTTCATTGCATTGTTTCTTTTCAGATAATTATCCATGACTCAGTGTTCTCCCAAGGTGTTTAAGGCTGGAAGGCCACCTGGCTTAATTTACTGGAAAATTGTTGCTACCTGGCTTCAAAACCAAAGAATTAACCCAAAGGAAGCTAGAATTAGGTACTCAGTTAAAAGATGACAAAAGGGTTCTCAAAGGAAACTGAGTTCTTTTTTAACTGTGTAAAAGGGACAGATAAGTGATGGAAATCTGGTGGAAGAAGTCCAGTCAATTATTTTAGCCACCAAATCTCCCTAAATCAATTAATTCCAAACACCAAAAATCATGTCTTGATCCCGCATGGCTGGAGGACTTTTTGTGGTTTATGGGAATGAAAAGGGTATGATAGGTAAGTTGTGTAGAAATCACAACCAAAGACACCAGGTTTTTATTAGGGTGCATTCAATTGATTGTATTCTGTAGTAAAGACTGTGCAGAAATTTGAGACAAATCTCTTTGATCACAGATTTTTGGGTTCTCTGGAGTACTATGTCATCTAATTTATTAGTTTCCACAAATGTTCTAGAATGAAAAAAAAAAAGCCAAAAACAAGTGATTTTTTGAGTTTGTATTCTTATTCTTGAACACAGTCAATTGAACACACCCTTAATTTTTACACAGGCTATAGAGGGCTTCATGTGAAAATCACAGTCAGAACACCCTTGGCCCTCCCAAAATCCTAGAGAGAAACCCAATGACCTTCTCCCATGGAGGGTTTTTTTCTCTGAGTCCTGCTGCCTGCTCCTTTGGAAACTCCAGGTTAAATGTATGAACACAAAAGTCAATAATGGCTTTAACTGTAAAACTGTTACCCCACTACCTCATCTCACCCAGTTACTGTCTACATGGCTCCAGACGTGTGAGTGTCCAACAGCCACTTATGTGTGCCACTTATCAAGGTAGGTTCCACACCATACAACAATAACTAACCAACAATGGTTTCCACAACACCAAGAAACTCCCCTTATACCTAATTAAAATAAAAAAAATCATGAGCTTCCAATAAATAAATACAAGTACCAACCTTTTTTCCAAACAATTGTTAAAATTACTGATGCTCGGCCAATTTCTTCAGTGGATGAGGTGAAGTTCTGAAAATGTGTTTTAACAAATTCAGGAATTGGCCCTTGAATAGATGAGTGAACATGGCTGGCTGTAGAGTGAGGATTTTTTCTTTGCTTCATGATATGCTGCAAGGTGCAGATGATAAGTGGTGGGTCTGCTGGTGAAGCTGATAAAACAAAGTCTTGGGTACTTGGAATTGCCTTAAAAAAGAAGCAGATATTGTATTCCATATTATTGCATCCCACAGCTGAGAATATCTTAGGAAATCTGTCTAAAAGAACAAAGGAGAAAGAACTAGCGAAAATGTTTACAGCACAGCCTTCTGTAGGAGAGGTTCTGAGTTGGATTTGCAAAAATATTGCAACCTCAAATCCCTTCTTTTCTTCTTACCCTGTAGCTTTAAGTAGCTTTAAATACCCGTGAAAGGGAAATACATTCTTCAGGGCTTTTGATAAGTCGTGGAAAAAAGTCACAAAGGAGCAAATTTGTGGAAAAATCAGCCAATTTCATTAGAATTTTTGAAGCAAACTTCACCGAAAAGCAATCAGAAAAAAACAGCCATTTTTTTTGGAATTTTCAGCTCAAATTTTGCTAGAAATCGATCAGTTTTGTGCTGATGAGACCAGTGTTTTTAACATTTTCTTAACAGAAGTCATCATTTGCTCTTTCAACAACAATACGCTCCAGAAATGAACCAATGGCAAAGCAAAACCGTGAACACTTGAAATATCTCAGGAATGTTTATTGTGTTATGACCATTAATTTTATAATAATTATGGCAAAGATTAGGACATGCCAACTAGCCACAAAACCACAAACTAATTAATATTCTTGCTTGCAGTTCAGTTTCTCATGTCTCATTGGTTTTTTTCTTGCAAGACAATAACATTTCAGAAATATTTCTGGAATTTGAAAAAAGAAAAGCAATTGTCAAAAATGACTTGGCAACACTATACGGACGTGCAAAATGAGATAAATAATGCCATTAGAGTAGCTAAAGTGAAGCTTAGGCTATAGTGGGACCAAATTATGGAATTCTTTACCAGAATATGTTAAAAACATCAAATCAATCGGGCAATAAAATAGGGAAATTAATTGATGGATGCAATCATCAGTTTCCCAACTGGCAATCTTTAAAAACAGTAAGTTAAGTGCTCCAAATATATTTTTTAACGAAAATATCTATTTGTAACTTTGTACATTACTGAAAGATTTTACTGGCTTTAAATAAAGTTGTACGTATGTATGAATGTTCACGGTTTTTCCAGTTTGACCGTAAGATCATGGCTAGTGCCCAGTTTTTGGCAAAATAATCTATGCCTGGTAGTTTCAGGACGTTGTTTGCTTGTTTCATTAACAAAGTTTCAAGATAAATTTGCACATTTACAGCAAGTAAACAGCCCCTGTAGCTGGGATAAGTTTCAAATATATTGTACAGACGTGTATTCGATAAGATTTCTGGTGAATTTTGTGATATTTTGCATGTTTTGTGAATTTCGTGGATTTATCTGAATTTCACAATATCAGAAGCCCTGCTTCTTAGTCATTGTTTAAATGCTTATATTTTCTTATCCCCTTCCCCTCTAATGTTGATTTTCAAAGACGTTTATGCCAACACTGGCGGGGAAAAGAGGACAAAAATATGTGTATTCATGAAAAGATTTAGTTAATCTTGTGTTTTCCGGATCTGTTTCAACAAATTCTGTCTGGGATTGTAGCCCTGGGCCGAGTTGTTCAAAGCTGGGTTAAGATAACCCAGGGTTAGTGCGAGATTTGAATTAAGATTTGAAACCTTAAAAAGCATTTCAGTTTTATGTCTTTTTGTCTACAAGTTGATGATTGAAAGCTCTAAAAATAAGAGACAAAATTATCCAGGAAAATGCTTTTGAACACAAGAAAAGGAAACCCGGGTTAAATTTAACCCTGGGTTAAGCGCTAATCGGCCTTCGAACAACTCGGCCCTGATGGAGAGAGGGGGTAAAATGAGTGACTGCTTCACCACTGACTGCAGCTGGTTTGTTAGGTTTCTTAGTCACATGATGACTATTACAACCTAAATTAGGCCTCTTTACCTTTTTAAAAGATATTCTCATTCAGATATGATGTTATATGTTTATTATAAAGATAAAAATAATTAAAATTAAGGTAAGTGCTTTCTCACTTTCACTCTCGGTTGCGGAAGAGACACTCCAAGGTTAGAGGCCATTTCTTCAACTTCAGCTCTAAGCCCACTCAGTTCACAAAGAATATTTTCTTGTCTTGTTTCTAAGCTGTTAAGAATCGGTTGTGATCGGGGTTCCTTAAAAGAAATTAGAGTCACTGCGTGTTTGATACACATTGAATGGCAGTACACGTGACAACTGAAAAACAGCCTAGAACAAAAATCGTCGATAGATAAATAAACTAACATGACTCACCACCATCTCTGAACTTGTTTGAACGTAGGACGGTAAAGTATACATGCATTTAGGAAGCGGAACTGATGTAGTCTCATAGTAAGGCGGCAGACGGTACATCGAAATTGCTGGAGACGCCGCCATCTTGGAAAAAGAGAAGGAAATAAGTTTGCAAAGCATTATGGGTATGGCAAATTCAATAGAGGGATAAAGGAAGAGGTTCTTTGATTTTTTTCTTAGCCTTGACCTTTTGTAACTGCTTTCTTATACTTAGAATTCTTAAGCATATATCCTGCAAGAAAAATTATATGAAATATCGCTATAATCTTTTAATCACACAGCTCAGGCTATTAAAATTTTCAATATGCATATTACAGTTTGGGAGGGTCACGTGACCTAAGAGTCGCTCTTTCCCCGCGAAGTAAAAATGGCTTCTCAAAAGTGAGGCAAGGAGAAAATGGGGAAAATAACACTAAAAGCTAGTGGGAGAAAGCTAAAGGCACTTTATTCATGTGTTATGGTATCAGGCTAATCAAATAATCGAAAAAATGAAGCGAGGACGGGGCAGACCTCCCAAATATCAGTCTCAAAATGCCAAAACGCCGAATGTCTCGAGTGCAACCAACCAACATGGCGGCCATGCGACTCCTCGTGTCTCTTCTCCTCATGGCATTAAAACCCGAGGTTATAGTTCAACTACACCAAGGAAATACTACGGAATGGAATCGTCAGACTCGGAAAGTGATGATGACTCAGTTTCTAGTCGTAGTTCTTTGCTTTCAAGCTCTGCATACACGAAAATTCGCTATGTTGAGCCGCTTAAAACCGTGTCGCCAGTCAAGTTAGCTCCTTCATCAGATGATCTTTTACTCAACCCAGAATATATTTTACAAGCTTTAGGTATTTATGAGATCCTTAGGCATTTCAGCCGGATAATTCGGCTTTCTCCATTTAGGTTTGAAGACTTCTGCGGAGCAATGAAGTCGCCAGACCAGTCTTCTTTGCTTGCACAAATACACCTCTCTTTGCTTCGCTTTCTTTTGTCGGAGGATGATGCTAGTGGTTTGACATTTGTAGCGAGCGACGAGAAAGACAGTTTCAATATTCTTATGTACTGCCTTGGCGATTTTACTTGGCCTGATGTTATTCGAAGCTACATTATGTCCGATAAAACCGAATTTGGAGATGTATCGTCAGCTGTCATTGTGAGCGAGAACGAAGACCCGTTCCCTTTCACAACGGTTGAAAAAAGGCTGAAGGTTTTGCAGCGACTTTGCGATCAATTTCTCGCTTCAAACTCAGTCAGGTACGACGTCATGAACGAAGGAATGGTCGAGTCGGAGGATCATTGCCGAAACTGTTCTAAAATGGGTGATTTACTCTGCTGTGAAAAGTGCCCTGCCGTCTACCATCTTCACTGCCTCAAACCACCGCTAGAAGTGGTCCCCGAAGGGGATTGGCTCTGTCCTATATGCGAGATGCACCAGCTCAAAGGCGTCACGGACTGTTCAGTTGATTGGAACAGGGATGGATGGCTCAGAAACACCCCTTTAGGGGTAGACAGGGAAGGAAGAAAATACTGGTTTTTAGCCAGACGTTTGTTTGTGTAAGTAGATTGAATCCAACATGGAGGTGAAAACAAATTATTCATATTTTTGTTATTTTGCAGCAAGTTTGTGCATCTCAGCACATGTGTGACAAAGACCTTATGGCATGATGTTTTTTGTGACAACCAATTTTTTTCTTGTTAACCACCATTTGGTTATAGACCAGAGATTATTTTTAACGAAAAAAATTCACTTTGGCAAGTTTTGCAAATTAGCTACAATTTCATGTCACAAAAATTATGTTTATAGGGCAGTATGCAAATTGTGTTAAGGATGGAACTCTCTAAGGGCCTGTTTACATTTAGGTGGGGGACCCCAGATAGGTGAAGAAACCCACTCTGGTGGGTAAAAAAAAAAAACGTTTACATGCAATTTTACAACCCCTCCATCCTGGGGCCCACTTCTTCAAGATTATTTAATTAATGGTGCAAGGCTGTGCTCTAAGGAAAATTGAAGGGAGCCCAGTGCTCTGAACTTGTAAAATCTAGGGTGCCCGGCATATGATTTGTATGAAAAAAGTAAGATTTTCTAAGTAAAAGTTAGGCGCTTGGGGCCACCGGGCTCTGCTAGAGCACAGCCTTGTGGTGGCTAAGCATGGGAGTCTGGTTTGTTTAATCATAGTATGATTATAGACCAAATTGGATGCAACATATTTCTGTTACCAATTAATCATAACTATGGGCGCTTTCCAAAAGTCAGAACTGGCCGGCCGTACCAGTCATTTTTGACAATGAAATAGGCTTTTTTTAAAGAGTGTTTTTTTTTTTTTTGAAAAACCATCTCCTCCCTGCATACTATTTAGGATTTGACTGATCTGGTTGGATAGTCGGATTAAAAGGGAAATTCTCGTGATGACGAGAATGGTCTGTCCGGTCAGTTCTGACAAATGGAAAGCGCTCTATGAAAAGATATTCTGAAAGTAAGTGAAAAAATAAACATTCAAGTGTGTGCACTTGATGGTGTCTACTGTCCAGTTTATTAGAACGAAGTTTAATTTATTTAACACAGTTAACAGCAAGGACTGGGGTCAGTGGAAAATGCTCTATTAGCTCCGGAAAGCTTCTGCAAGACCAATGAAGCCACATACTGCAGGCCAGAAGTATGTGGAGTCAAACGCTGTCTTGTCTTGCATACTTCGAAGCACTTGTCCCTTGATGTAATTTACGAAAAGTATATGCTTTTCCCATACTGCTTGTGAGCCTCTGCTTTTGAATTGGAGAGAAATGTCTACCTTTTTAAGTGCTGTTGTGAGTCATCTAGAGTTGTAATAAATATATGAGCCTCCTTATGAAGTAAGCCTGCGATTGGCATTGCCAAAAAGCAGGCAAAAGTGTTTTGATATTCATGGTTCGACTTGCCCTACTAAAATTTCTCTTTGGTACAATAAAATACACTATGTGTCTCCTTATGCAATTTTTTTTTTTGAAAATTTAACATATCTGTTCCAACCTGTCAATGTTGTTATGTCTATGCCATATTTGTAACATAAATTTTAAGGTAACACTGTACTCAATAAACAAACTAGCAGATCACTCTAAAAACAGAAACTTGGTTTGATTGGTATAGACTGTTCCAGAATAATCAAGAATGCATCCCCATTCCAGAATTAGGGCAGTGAAACGCACCCATAGAAGGTGGCATCACTTGTTGGTATTGTCATGGGCATTTGCATTTTACTCAAAATTATTCTCTTTTTGTATCAAAGCAATTTTTCCATATTAATCTCTGTCTCTGCAGATTCAACCTTTGCAGGGCCCAGGCTTTATGTTGTTTAAGCATTTACCCATTGGATAGTATTTATTGCATGTTCAGGCCTTTACCATATCAAAGACCTCCTATTCTCATCTCTCAGTAGTACTTCAAAAGTCAAGTTTACTTGCTGATCTTTAATTTACTTTGTTTAAATTTTATTTGCAATGTACTAGGGAAGGAAGTGATGAGACATTGTACTACAGCTGCAAAGAACATCTTGATGACCTGATCAAAGCCTTTGAGGAAGATGGTAAAGAAAAGAGGCTGCTTTCTGTTATAAAAGCAAGGTACAAGGTTATGGTCCGGCACATGGAAATAACTGAGTCTCTTATTGAGGCTGCACGAGGTGAGAGCTCAGGGAAACTTTTATTTTAGCCTCAGTGGCAAGTGATTAATGTATAAAACCAGGTTTTACTACAATTAATTAAACACAGAAAAGAAATTTGATATTATGTAAATAAATTGAAACTGTTTGTTATATAAGATTTGCACACATCTTGAAAGAATTCAAGTATCTTGCATTTAGCATGTGGATCAAAGTGGATGCTAATTTAAAATCCTGTGTCAATTTTAGGGGAACTCCCATCTGGACTGACCAAAAGAAGGCCACTGAAAGTGAAAGTTAAGGAGCAAACTTCAGTTGCTTCACCTGTGGATCCAGAAGAACATAAAGAAGAAGAAGATGAACAGATGGACACCTCAGAGGAGAACCCTAGTTATGGTAAGATAATGTTACGTTCTTCAATTTTTTTAGATAAAAGAAGAAAAGTTTGGTCAATGTCTGGTGGGTGGAGTATTTCAAAGCTTGTAGTGCAATATTGTTTTGACGTATTTGTACAGCGTTGGTATTATGGGATCTTGAGTTTTACAAAGGATAATTATTTGCAATGTAAATCAGTGTAAATCGGGTCTTCTGCCTTGGGATCACTGTTTCCTTTGCAGAGTTGATCCAATAAGAGGAAAATAATTCAAGTGAATCTGTGCATAATGAGAATGGTGGCAATCTGAATTAAATATGTTTTTTTGCTGTCAATAAAAAGTATCTATTTTCATATTATTTTTTAAGACATTCGGTGACACAGATGTCACTTTAAAATGACTGTCACCAGGAACAGTGATAGTTGAAATGAAACATACATTAAATTTTGATATTGAGTAACTGACAGCGATACTGTATTTAAAACCAACTGATAATTTTATTATTTATTATTTAGGAGGAAGGAGGAGGGAGCGACAAGTTTTTGGACTGGTTTTAATTTTGACATTTTCTGACAGGAGACAGTGCTTCTTTAGAAGAGGTTAAAATATTGCCCCTTTAACTATAATTTATCATGTCTACTGTGCTTCATTTTCAGGGGTGCCTGAAAGGAAACCTAGTTATTCAGCAGTAACTGATGACATGCCTTCTTCATCAAAACCTGTGACAGCCTCAGCCATCCTAACATTTGTTCCAGATGATGAGGTAAAGAAGATTGTTACACGGCCTCAAGTTGAAAATTCCAGTAATATTAGTGCTGAGAAACAAATGCTGTTAAGAGACAGAAGGTCTGCAGCTGCCCAAGATAGCCCTTATTTTAGGATGAGGGCCCCCAATGTGTCAGGCCCGTCTGACACAGCTCAAGAAGCTCAGGGTAATGAGGAGGTGAAAGACGAGAAAAAACTGGACTCCTGTAAAGAGTATGGTGCTGATATGTTGGGTGTTTCAGCTCCTGCTGTCAAAAAAGATGTTTACCAAGAAAAGAAAGAGGAGGGCCAATCATATGAAGAGACATCTAACCCTGGGAGTGAAACAATCACAGATATGACAGCATCTGCTGATGGCAAAGAGTATCCAACTGCAAAACAAGAACATGTCCCTACAAAAGCCATAACTGAACAATCATCCAGCACCAAGCTGGATGTGAAACCTAAAATAGAATTTGAAACTTCACTGCCCAAGGATCAAAATGCTGAGACTAACAGCAGTGTAAGTGACAATGTTACAAGTACCAACACTAGCGGGACAGTGAAGAGTGATTATTTTACTAAGGCAGGAATTACTCCACCTTTGATTGCAAATAGCAGTTCAGGTAAACAAGTGGTGAGTGCTGGTCAATCAATCACTGTTTCTTCCAGTGACACTGTAATTGGCACCAAAGGAAACACTGTGAATGCAAGTGGGACAGCTAGTAAAGTCAGTGAAACAAAGCAAGAAGTTGAAGAGCCTGTATTTAGACTTGGTTCAGAAGGCAACTACTCATCATATGTCAACCAGTTTGCAAGCAATGCCCTTGCACTGACTAAACAGCAACATCTGGATCAACGGGACAAAAGGCGCAGTGTCACCCACAAGTTTAGTCTCAATGAGTTCAAGTGGCAAGGAGATGTTAATGGAAGTAAAGAAGTCATTCTGAACACTTTGCGGTTCTCTATAGTTGGCCTTGAAAATTCTATTGCCACTTCTTTTATGCATCCATCTTGGCCACTTCAGCGCTCCACATGGGTGAGGGCAGTTCACATGTCAAAAACTCCACAAGAGTTTGCAGCAGCTCTGTCATTTTTGCAGAGTTCCATTAGGCCTATTTGCTATCTAAATGTGTGGAATGATGCAGTAGGTCATGTGGAGCTACATCGTGTTGTGTCCGAGGCTCGTCAAACAGGACCCAAGAAGAAAGATCACAAAGAAGACGAAGAAGAACCTGAACTGGAAAGCAAGGGATTTGGTATGTCCTAGTACATAAACCTACTTTTCAAAAGATATAGTCCTGTTGGCATGGTTCAATTTCATTCTTGCGTATCTCCTAGTTTAAAAATTTCTAAAGGTCCCTTGAACCAGGTGTTAGTTCCCATCTTTCAGCATTAATTTTTGAGACACATTTGGTGTGTTTGTAAGGGAAGTGGGAAGTTTATTGATAACTCACATCCTTTTTAAGACGGTATTTGTGAAACTTAATTGAGTAAACCGTGGTACTTTGTCATTGTTTTGTTCTCGTAACTGATGACTGTTTCGTTCTTAATAGTTAATTACACGTGGATGCCACATCATCAGGTGTGGAAACAGAAAGGTGAAGAGTACCGCTTGTTTGGTGGTGGTGGATGGGTCTGGACAAGTGGGCTTCAGTGTCGAAAAAGGAAACGTCCTACTGGAGATGCAAAGGACACTTTTGTCAATAAGAAGCGTAAACTGCTGGACACTACAAATAGGATCAGTGCTTTGAAAGAGAAGAAAAGAAAGGAGGAATTAAAGGAAGAAGCAGATAAAGCAGCTAAGATTGCTGCTGCCCAGCAGGCCGTCCCTCAAACTGCAACAACTCCTGCTCTTGCAGGTCAAACAACTTCAACAACCATGCCTACAACAGCCATAGCAGTACAAAGCTCGGCAAGTGTTCAAAATGCTGTATCATCTACACCATCACTATCGCAAAACTCTGTCCAAACCACAACAACGTTAAAGTTAGCATCTTCAGCACAGATTACATCATCAGCTACTACTTCAAGCACCTCTTGCTCTATTACATCTACAATGCCTTTAACTGTTGCTTCTTTAGTTCCACAAACTCTTAGTGCTACATGTGCTTCTGTGCAATCATGTGTTAATCCAGCAATCCCAGCAAGTCAGCAAGTTTCGACAGGGTCACCTTCCGTTATTTCGGTATCCGCCACTTCACAAACGGCTTCAAGTACAGTGCCTACGTCGTTGTCTAGTGTAGAGTGCTCAAGCGCAACTTCATTGTCTCTGACAGTTGCATCATCTTTAAAATCTGTTGCGACAGTCTCATCCATTCAGACATTACCAACAAACACATCTTCCGATAATGTAATTCAATCCCCTGTACGAATTGTTTCAAGTACGTCTTCATCCACTTCGTTTTTAAATTCTGCGGCTATTTCGTCTCCATCTATGAAAGGTTGTAGTTTAAATGCTACTTTAGACAAAGGCTCTTCAAGTTTAGACGTAAATAGAAGCAATTCAAGTATAACATTTGCCCCCGCACCATTAACAACACAGGAATCTGTCTCTTCATCTGAGGTTGTCTCTTCAGGGGCAATCGAGTCTCCTAAACCATCCACACCAACACACACTGTTTCAACACTTGCTCTAGCAAAGGATTCTGTCGTTGCACCGGATTCTTCACCAGTGACCCTTCAAGACACTTCTTCAGAATCTGTCAGTGTTTCTGAGGGTCTGGAAAGAAGTGAAACGCGCGATAATCTTCCGTCAGTGTCTGTCAGTAGTGGAGAAAGTAATACTGATAAAAACGTTTTGGTAGATTGCCCAACTGTGAAATTCCCTAGCGGTGTTAGCACAGAAGATACCACTCAAATGGAATCCACTTATGATAGAGCACCTATTTATTATTCCGAGCAAAATGCTGATAAAGAAAAATTAGAATATAATAATGACGTTTCGGTAGATTGTTCAACCCTGGAGTCCTCTTGTGGTGTTAGTAGTGCACAGAATACCTTACAAGTGGAATCCATTACAGTGAACACTGGTAACAAAGAATTTGCTCAAAATCAGTTGAATGTTGACAATCTCACATCTCAGAATGATGGTAGTACTTCTTTTGTGTCCAAGGGATCTGAAGGTAATGACAAACCGAATCTGACGAGTGATTCTTTAGATAAATCATGCTTAGAGGATGCTACAATAACTGATTCCAATGTAAAACAAAGTACTTCACCTTTTGACTCTTGCACTAGACAAGAAAGACTAGTTACAGTAGATTCTACTCAAGATACAAAGTTTAAGAAAGATGAATTGTCGGAATCGCAGCAAGTTGTATCTGAGTTTGTGAATGTACAGTGTGACAATAAAGCCGACAAGCATGATGGTGAGGTTACACCAGACACGTCCTCCTCGTTACAAGTTGAAGGTGACGGTTACGAAGTACTCGAAGAATCCAGACAGGCGGTTTATCAAGAAAATCAGAATCCAAGTCTTTCTGTAGAGAACGAGATGCAGGGTATTGCGATAACAAAGCCAGACAGCTTAGGAGGACATAAAGATTTAAACAACGCGCCTTGCTCAAGTGATACAGACGCAAATAAACGTGAGAAGGAAATTAAGCCCGTCGACGAAGTCCTGGTAAATGATAAGGAGAACGAACTGTGTACCGGAAGGATTTCTAATAATGTTGAGGATGTTTTAGAGGAAAGTCAAAGCAAAAGGACTTCTCTGAACGACAGTTTAACAGAAGAAGTCAGCGAAACTGAAAGGGCAGAGAAGCTACCGGACGCCAGTACCTCAGCCAAGGGCAAACAATGCTTGGGTATTGTGAACAAAGATGTCATTACTGAGGCAAATCATGACATTTCAGCTGAAAACGTTGCTGACTGCGTTGAACCGAAGAGTAATTTAGAAGACCTTTGTAATCACGTTGGAAAAGATGATTTCAGTGATGAGAAATCTGCCATTGCCTCAAGCTGTTCGAAAGTTAAAGACGGTGCTGATGTTTCTTCTTCACAAGAACTAGCAACAACTGAGGAAGCTCATGGACCTTCAAACAACTTTGAAGCTGAACAGAGTACTGCAGTGGTGAGTTGTGGAGGCGCCACAGATACACAGACGATTAAAGCAAAAGGTGGCGACAACGGTCAAATTGGTGCACTGTGGGAAAATACTGCAAGCTCAAACAGGGATGTCAGTACAGATTGTTCTTCAGGGGAGAACAGTGCAGTGCAAGGTAGTCGCTCAGATGACAGTTTGACCGCGTCAATTTCAACTGTTTCTACTTCTCATCTCGGGGAAAGTCACAACGAACAAGAAACGCCTATTGATGTTGATGTCACCACAGTGTCACCTTCAAGACCATCTAGTGAAATGAATGTTTGTAACTCTACAGATGCTCATGTTTCTGCTCAAGTGGACAGGTCAGTGATCCTGTCTGCTACCTTTGCTGATTCTGAGCCAGTGCGTATTCGAGAAGCAGAACCCATGGATATTGACGTCAAAGCTGTTTCTACATCTGAAAGTTCAGTCTCAGAAACACCTCCTCGGATGAGTAAAAATTCAGGTGATGACTGTTCATCATTACCAACAGAAGTCACTAGCACAGACACGACAGGTAACAGAGGGGCTGTATCGCTCGACAAGAAAAATTGCACATCGTCTTGTGAAAATTCGACAACCAGTATCATCAGCGCGCCGAAAACCTCTACTACTGTCTCGTCAGGGGTTAACGCAGTTTCGACCTGTGATGTAACGACAGCTAAATCAGTGATGCCGAAGTCGACCTGTACCACACCTGCTACCTCCAGTACACCATCAAAAGCTGTACCAGCAATGCCTGTACCAGCATCACAGCTGTCTGTGTCATTGCCCTCAGTACTAGTTCAGTGTGCGACTAGCATTGATAAACCGTCCACATTATCTACGGTAGCAACAAATACATTTACAGAAACACCCGCGGTTAACATTAAACCGTTGTTACCCAGTGTTCCCTTGCAAAGAACAGGGGTTGTTAGTAAAAGTCCCCGAAATGTAGTTGCAGTAGCAACTCCTTTAGCTTCCTCAGTACAATCAACAGCTGTGAAAGGTTTAGTAGTAAACACACCCAGTGGAAGTGTGTGTACTAGGATAACAACTGCACAGAAAACTGCCATTTCTAGTCGAATCCAGACAGCTCAATACGTCCCAATCGGTCCCAAACCAATCCTTCCCTCACCAAGGCTAACTGGTCAAAGCATAGTCGTACAGGGAACAAATGTAGTTCAGCCAACGGTTGTGGGCCAAGCTAGCACGGCTCCAGTGAACAGTATGGCTGCATTGGTGGCGAGAATTCCAGGATCTGGTGCAACCATTGGACCATCACAGCTCATTCGTCTGGTCACAGCGGATGGTAAGTCGATCACCCTGCAGGGTTCACAGCTAGCGGCTATCGCCCAGCAAATGGGATCCCCGATGCAGCTTGCCGTCCCTAAAACAATAACAGTGCAGGTCTCTGGTGCTACTGTGCAACAAAATCCAGTAAAGACTGTTGGTGCATCAACAACTGCCACCACTATTACTGTGCAGAGACCACAGCAACAGCCTGCCCAGGTCAAGCCACAAGTTGTCATCAAACCAAAGGTGCCAGCCAAACCAATCAAGGAAGAAAAGTTTCCATCCCTAGAACCTCTCATTAAAGATCCTCGCGGACTGCTTAACCGAAGGATCGCCAAATGGCCGTTGCGTCATTCAGTAAAAAGTTTGTTTACTCTAGAAAAGCATGAACGTAGAAAACTTGGCAGGAAAGCCGGAATGAAGGAAGTGAATGGATATGTGTACACTTCGCGTGCTGTTGGTGTTAACTGGCCCGTGGGAATTCCTCGTCCTTCATTTAAGGTTGCTTGGCGTTTCCGAACTCAGAGTTTAAAGACACTAGCCGGAGCAGCAATACAGCTCAGGATTTTACAGTCATGTCTCAAATGGGATGAAATGAACGTGAGGCCACCACGTGGAAACAACAATACTGTCTACACCAGTTCAGGTTAGTGGAACGTTTGTACCACTCCATCACCCCTGTTTGTGGCGCGAACCCACAGAATGTTGGTGTTATCATTAATAGCATACATTTCATTGCGTTTTCGCAAGATTTTCGTATGATATCGATATTTTAGGCGCTTAGATAAACTTGTACTTCATTGTCCTCCGTAGCCAAGAACAGGACTCGAAGTTATTCCCTTCAGTTAAATCAAGAAAGCTACCATACATCATTTGTCCTAAAAATTCGAGGTTTATTTTAGATGCATTAATTTTCTTGACATATTTTGTCTTTTGACCCTTGTAGCACTCGTTCGTTGACCGTTTCTCCACACAGCGGTGTTTCTGTTGATGCAATACTGATGTCAGTCGAGAGAAAAAACTCAGACTGGGATAATTTTGTATAGAAAGAAAAACATACCGACTATTCTCAAAAGTAGGCTCAGTTTCTTTCATGTCTTGTTGTTTCGCCATTTAGGTACAACAACAACAGAAATAACAGACAGAAAATTTGTTTCGGTTGATGGCCTGCGATGCAAGTACCTTGTGCGGAAAGTTATAAGGACACTAACCAAACCAGTAGTAGAACCACCTAAACCAGCGCCTACAAAGAGCAAGAGGGGACGTACATTAAGACCAAAGATTGTCCTACAACCTGATGATGAAGATGGTGATCGTCGAACGCAGTCTGGTCCTCGTGTATTTGAGGCGTGGTACCCTGAGGTAGGGAGTTACTGTATGACATGCTTTGATTCTTATCTTTCTTTCAACATCAACATTAAAGCTTCTGCAAAGGAGAAAATACAATTTTTAACAGCTTCCTGTAACCGAAAACCGAAATTTAGCTTACTCCAGCGTTTTACTTTTCTTGCCACTTCTGTTAACGTGGCGTTTTCATGGTTCACTTTTAAATTCAGGAATATTTTTAGTTTATAGAACTCTGTGTGTCATGTTTAAGGTGTTATCTCTTATTTTTTACAGGCTAAATTGGAACTTTGGGAGATCCGCCAGTATCACGAGCGAATCGACCGCGAGAGGGCCCTTGCACGAGAAAAGAAAGAACAAGAGGAAGCCTTGAAGCGTGCAGCGGAAATACGCGCCGCCGCTCTCCAGCGGAAACAACAAGAACAACAGGCGCGACAACAGCAGCAGCATCTCCTCAAGATGAACAAGAAAAAAGTCCAGAATGCTATTAAGACTCAGCAGAAAAAGGTAGCTGTGTACAAACCTCCTGCAGTCAATCCTCAATTTACATACAAACCTGCTGTGACTGCGGCGGTTCCTATAGGAGCTTTACGCCGTACGGTACCTGTTGTACGTCAAGCGCTTCCTTCCAAGCTCCCTTCTGTACAGCCCGTTGGTATGCCGCAGATAAGAACGCAAATTATACCGCGAACCACAACAATCACCCAGGTCGCTTCTTCAGCTTCATATGTACAGAGATTACAACCCAAACTTCAAGCCACGCCGCAGCGAGTTTACACTGCTAATTCAAACTTAAGTCAAACATCACGAGCTGCTGCTGCCCCAAGCTCTGCTACTGGATATAATGGTAAGTCATATTTAATTCTGAACTTGGTTAAATTTTCGAGAAACCTTTCCATTTCATAAACAATATTAAATAATGCTACAGATCATAGAGCGGAACGAGTGGGTTTGTTGTTTTGAGGTTTTAGACAGTCAGAGAAGTCAGGGTCGGGCAGACAAGAGGTGGATGAGAGGGGAGGGGAGGGGTAGACTACAGCCGAACTTTCCTTCAAGGTAAACTGTAAAACAGAAGTTATTAATAACATCAAGAACTTCTTATTAATGACATTTTACTTTATATCTCTTAAATTAAAAGATCAAAAATAAAGTACAGTCGAACCTCTATTTAACGACCTTCCATCAGGTGACCACCCTGTATTAAGCGGCTAAATAATTAATATTTAATGAGTAATTAATTTATAGCCTCTTTTTAACAGCCACCTCTGTTAAGCGGGCCGCCTTCATGCTGCCCCAAGAAGATTGTTCGTATTGTTTCATACAGTGAAATGATTAAAAATAATGTGGAAAACTGCTTTTTCACTTCGATTAAAACAATCGTGAACAGCGTGCCGGGACTGACTAGCAGTTTTGTCGCTATTAAGTTTGTATACTGGCTCTTACCACGCCTAACCTTGTTTTCGATGGCCCTCCATTATCGGCCAGTTAATCCTTTTCTAAGGATGGCCCCCTAATCGAGGGTCCACTGTAGGCAAACTACTCGCGACCCTTTGATACCGGAAGTTTATCTTTTGAGCGTGTTTTTCTTTCTTCCTTTTTGTTCTAGTGACGCGACCTACTTCTGCTTTCACAGTAGCCACGCCCAAACCGGCTGCAGTCCGAACCAACCCCATGACAACATCCCGGATGAAGCACTCCTCCAAGGAACAAGTTAAACAGGCGAGCAAAGCAAAGTCTCGCAAGCCTGGTGCTGGGGTACCACTACTGCATAACAAGAAATACATGACTATGGAGGCAAGGCAAGATATGAACAGGTAACTAACACTCACCCGCCTCAATTGTAACCACACAGACAGGACTTGCCACTCTTCTTTATGTATCCACCCTCCTCCCTTTCTCATACCCTATCAGGCTCTACAAATGCAGACCTTTTGGTATTTTTTGTATATCTTAGCACAATCTTTTACTGGGATTACTGACCTGTAGGATGAAAGTACTTATCTTCTCTCCATCCCGTACAAGTTCTTCTAATTCCTTTTTACATTTCTTAACATGTATTTAGTATTTCTGTGAAAAACTAACAAGTACAGCTGTAGATGGAGTATGACTTTCTGGGTGTGTGTAGTGATTTAATAAAACTGTTTGTGATAATGACTATCGCCGTTTTATTCATACTATTTTCTCTCCGTGACTGTGAAACTTAGCTAAGTAAACTTTTGGGTTACTATTGTCCCAACTCATATCGACAGTAGAGTGTGTTAAGTCGACCTTGTAACTTATTCTTTTTGTTGTAATCTGTATTACTTTAACTAAAGTTACCGCCACCAACAGCGTGTAAAGATATGTCATTTATGAAAAATGAAAAAGTAATAATGTTACATCACAGACTGGGTGACGTCTAGTTGTTTTGTTTTACAGAGTTGCTATTTGTAGGAAGGTTCTCGACTTTATACTAGACAAAATTGATCGCAATGAAGAGGCTGAACGCAGGAAACAGTTGAAGAAACGTGCCAAGGAAGAAAGTCAGGCTCTGAGGATGGAGAAACAGAAGGCCAACAAACTCGCAGCTTTACTGCAAAAACGCAAGGAGGCACTTAAAAGAGACGTAATGAGGAAAAGGGATCTTCTTGAGAGAGACCTACTGTTGGAGCTGCAAGAGGACCCTAAAACAGGAAGTAAAAGGAAGCATGCAGGGGACTCAGAGAGAAGGAACTCACACAGTAGTTCACCTGAAGGACCTAAGGCAAAGAGGAAGAAAGCTGTTGAAGATGAACGCCTGTTCTGTATTTGCAAGACTCCTTATGATCCAACTCTGTAAGTATCTCTTTCCTTGCTAGCATACTCCCTTAAAGGTTGAAATATAAGTGTATTTTTAATTTAATTTTGTGTATGTGGCAGTTGAGTAGTAATTAGAATTATCCGTGTAGTTATAGCCATTATTATTATTATATACAATAATGAGCTATTTGCGGGTGGGAAAGTAATGTTATTAGTTATATTTCCAATTTTCAATAAAATTTGTTGTTGTTGTTGTTGTTGAATCGGTGCAAGTTATTGTTCTGCACTGCGAATGTTTCTTCTCCAACCGTTCTCTCCATTGACATAGCGAGTAAACGATCAAAAGTCTTAACTACCCTGGGATAAAATAATTATTAGATGCATAACAAACTAAATAAATATTGTTCTCTTTAGATTCTACATTGGTTGTGACATGTGTGCCAACTGGTTCCACGGACGTTGTGTCCAGGTCACACCAGAAAGCGCGCAAAGTATGGACGAGTGGACTTGTGCCGAGTGTACGCAGGCTCGACGGGGAGTGGAAGAGGAAGAACTTTACTGTCTGTGCCGCCAGCCCTACGATGAAAGAAAGTACGGTCTATAATGTTCTCGTTATTTGGGGGCGGGAGAGGGGAATGGCTAAAGAAAGGTAGACATTAATTACAATTTATGACCCAGGACGCATTATATTTCACTTTGGCGGCAGAAATTATCATGTACCGACATCTGCAGGGCCCACTTGCGCAAAGTTCGTTCACCGCAAACTCAAGGTGAAAATCTTAGCTCACCACTGAGTCTTCTGGCATAACTGTTTCTCCTCTGAGTGCCAAAGGCTTAACAAGACTGTCTTAAAAACTCAAATTATAATACAGGAATTTTTTTGGCTGGAAATTAACATTAAAAAAATTAGTAACATGTAATAAAAGTCGCCATCGTGACAAAAAGCTGAGCGGCAGAAAAACTAGAGGTACCTGTACATTTCATAAGTCACAGTGATACCAACGTTTATTTCGCAGCTTGTCTGCCTAATACAGGGTGTCTACCTGGCACGGGTTTCACGGTTGAGGTTTGGTCCACTGCTTATGGTTGTTTCTTATTATAATGTCTGGAAAATATTCTTAAAGCATGCCTCGCTTTGTAGATTCTACATCGGCTGTGACAAGTGCCAAGGTTGGTTTCATGGTACATGTGTTGGTATCACGGCCACTGAAGCGGAGAATATTGAGTTTTATACGTGTCCAAAATGCACTCAGTCCCAGACTCAAGCCAGCAAACAGCCGCTGACCAGCAAGGATTACGACACGCTTAAACGTCTTCTCCGTTCTTTGCAGGTAGGTTGGAGTCTATTTTTAACTTTAAAACGGGATATATCTGTTTACCGGCTGTTTGCACTTATTTGAGCCAGCATTACTTCAACATTCTGGTATCTAAGTTGCCTTAGACTACTGTAATGGTAATTCTCGTTCGTCAATGTAGTTGCGAGTTTTGACGCATATCCGCGGCCCAAGAAGAGAATACGGTAGTGCAAGTTAAAAAAAGTATAATTTTATAGGAACACGGTGGACAGACTAGACAATAAAACATGAAAGCCATGCCGCCGGCGGTGTTCGTTATAGTAGTTTTCAGGATGGCAGGCTCAGGACGCTTTATACCAACACTTACAACAGCGCCTTATAAGATTGGACATGCGTCATGAACGCCTGGTAGCCTGCGTAGCGGTCGCCGGTTCTTTAGGGTTGATTTCCAGTGTCGCGTAATTTTTACGTGCGTACGTGCGTAAAATTTACGTTCGCAAATGAAATAGAGGCAACACATGAAAGGTCGCTCGTAAGCGTAAAAGTTGAACCTCGCTCAACTTCTCGTTTAAGCTCAGCACTTCATTTTTATCTTGCCTCTATTTTATTTACGTGCGCTAACGTGCGTAGCCAAAAACACGTCAGTGGCGATCAACCTTTAGGGCGAAGGGAGAAATTTCAAGGACGCGCGCGCACACGAGAGAAGAAAAGAAGATGAGGCCTCTTTTCTCCCGCTCTATAACAGCTAACCAAAAGACTAACCTCCGTCTGGTTACTATGAGTGCTGCGAGATATATATGTTTCCACCATTATTATCTTTTACATTCTCCCGGGCATCAGCGTTGGGCTAAAGGCGGTAAGAAGCTGTGTTACTGGCGGTCAATCTTATACGTTAAAAAGAAGAACAGTGAGTTCCATTTTCTTCCTGTTTTTATAGAGCCATAAAATGGCGTGGCCGTTCCTAGAACCTGTTAACGCTGATGAAGTTCCTGAATACTACGATGTGATCACTGATCCTATCGGTAAGCCTTTTTAGTGTACCAGCCAATCAAAATAAAGTAAATATTATCCATTCAGAACCCAGTCCAACTGGGCCAGTGACGGACGACTTGGTTCACTCGAGATTCCCGTGCTTCGAACCGAATGCTCTAAGCATCTGTTTCAATGCGAGGCTAAGTACGAAGCCACTGATATGAAATTGATTTTTTTATTCTCTTGGAAAAAAAATTCATTTTCACAAAAAAAGGTGTGGCACTTGGCCTCGTTTTGAAGTGAGTTTTTGGAACTCGGAAGTGGACTGGTGGCACTAATGAGTTGCTTTTCAAGTAAATAGGTTGGCGACACGGGGGATTCTAACAAGTGCTAACTGTTATGTTGCTTTCTCTACCTGTCAGATCTTTCAACAGTTGAGGAGCGTATGAACTCCAAGACCTATTCATCCCTGGACGCCTTCGTGAGCGACATCACTAAGATTTTCGACAATTGTCGTTATTTCAACCAGCGAGATTCACCCTACTATCGTTGCGCTGAAGTGCTGGAAAGCTTCTTTGTTCAAAAACTGCGCGCATGGAAAAACAGAAAATGACTTCAAAGCTGGTTTGTTATTATCAGCGATACATAGACCGCAGAGAATAGAGACTGGCCATACAGATCTATAAAGTTACTCGATAATCGTTGCCCATCTCGCAAGCGTTCTGGTGCTAGTGGACCAGAAATGTTAGTAAATAATGTAATAGTTTGAATATTTATGTCTTTTTCTCATTTTCTCGTAGTCAATAAAACTTACGCCACCTGGGCGCGCATTACCAACGCTTATTGTTCGCATCTTTCTCCAGAATCCTTTGTGTACAGTCCTCTATTAATGTGGCAAGGGTTATTGCTACTTTGTTAGGGTGTCGATCTGGGTATTCTGCCGAAAGTTTCGATGGACTAATCTCGAGTAGGGTACGTTCATAGTTGCGAAAGGTTTAACTTAACTATCGAAAAATTGTTTAGCGGGGCACATAAGTATTTCAAAGATTGACGCGGATTAGGCTTTTCGAGTGTGTTGCTTTTTGAAACTCTGGTTGTGACAAGTGTTCATCTAGAAGAAACAATGATGAAGCAGAATGAAAAGTTACTGTAAAATAGCTTGTTCTTGTATTGGTAACCAACAAAACCATGCAAAATGATTAAATTATCCCCTTATGGAATGCGTT
Organism: Porites lutea; assembly: GCF_958299795.1. Lineage (NCBI taxonomy): Eukaryota > Metazoa > Cnidaria > Anthozoa > Scleractinia > Poritidae > Porites > Porites lutea. Next base: position 527,141 of record NC_133206.1, read on the forward strand.
TTTCATATAAATCTTGTGTTTTCTGGAAGCCGTCACATATATGTTCCACTGTGAGTTTTAATGGAGGGCTGAAAGATACATAACGCCGGCTGATCCTCGTTACTGGGGTGTCGTCATGCGGTACGTGCCCCGCGTGACAATTAGCGATCAGAGGCCGCCGCTGTATTTGCAGAGTCATTAAGGGTCTTTTTATATGATCCCGGTCAGTTCCGTGACCTCGCTACCTCTAAATCTTTTGTAAAATTTTGATGTTTTCATATTGTAGGCCGGGCTTGCTCGGTTTTTCCAAACGGAATCTTGGTAAGTTGGGCGAAATATTGGCCATATGAACATGAACACTTCAGCCAAGTCACCAAGATTAATTCTTTCCCACAGCTTTCGCAACAGGGCGACCCCCGTGGCATCGCCTTAATTACTTTGTCCATCGTCCGGTTCCTGAAAGGCCAATTAGCGCTAATCCAGGATTAAAACTTTCTTCCGTTTTTGTACTTTACCTTCCTTTGTATTTCTTAGAGTAAAAATTTGTGTTATCACTACCGCACCTTGGAGTGAAGGCTCAACAGTATTTCGAGTTGCATGTTCTTAGACCAGAAAACCTTCATTAAAATTTAGCTTAATCCTGGGTTAAACTTAACCATCTTTCGAGGAACCGTGCCGATATCATATCTTTAACATCCCACGTAACTAAAGTGATACGGCAAAAAGAGAAAGCTGTCATAGGTGCGAAGTTTGCAACCTGTGATTCCCTGTGTTTGCTTTTTTCCGCAAATTTCGCAACAGCACGGCCATTTATCATCTCGGAAATCGGGCAGAAATTTCTCACGTGGACCCAGAATTGGTCCCAGTAACCGGGCCAGCCTTATCAACCGGCCTCATTAGAAGAGGCCCTAACTGACAGCTTCGAATAGGTTACAAATTTGTTTTGTCACGCAATCGTCCACAACGATCGGAAGGACTGCGTGACGAGCCATGTTCTGCAATTTAAAGGCGATAGTAAGGCTAATTAGTGTCCAACTGATGCAGCTGAAAAAGATCAAAATATAACATCAGTTAATTTACATCATTATCGTCTTGGCGTTCAAGCGAACTTTCATGCACTATTATAAAATTAAGGCAGCGATGAGTGACTTTAATTTCCCTTCAAATTTAGTGTTGCACTTCGACATCATCCAAGCGCAAAATACGGGTCAAAATACAGCCGACCACGCAAGAAACGTTGTTGTCTATGATACTTAAAATTTTTATTGGTGTGTCCGTCGCATATCACCTTGGAGCCAGCGACCACAACAACACGTGAACAATGACTGATGTCAGCATTTGTTCTGAGTTTGCTTGTTCCGGCGGAATTATCTGTCGTTGGAATGCATTATCAAATAGAGCAGAAGATCTCTGTGGCCCAATGACGTTGCGAGGTGAGCTGGTGACCAGCCATCTCTGTTTGTTCTCTTCACGTCAGCGCCGAACTCGACCAATAGCTTTGCGGATTCCGTTTTTCCATCCCTTATGCACTGGTGCAGTGGAGTGTCTCCAGCTTCGTTTAATGCGTTTATGTTAAAACCATTTTTTAATAACCTGCTTATCTCGGCCTTGTCCCTTCTATTGACGGCCTCTTGAAAGTCTTCTTGCGTCTGTCTCATGCAGTCACGTGATGTCGAGGAAGAGCCCTTCAACTTTTGACTGCAAGAAAGAAAAAGCAAAGAAATGAGGTCGATGTTTATCCATTTTGGGTGCTGCGAGTGTGGTGTTAGTACAACCTCGCCCAGAAATTTTATTAATAATGAGGAATTTATTAAACGACGAACGTAGTAATTGGAAAATGTATAATGATGTAACCCTTTCCTTCTTTGTAAGGTATGTAGCCCTCGATCCCTCCCTCTAAAACGCCTGACAGGTTATGGTAACGCACTAGCTGCTCCAGCCTTTTTCACTACTCAAAACCTTTTAGGCGAAAAAAAAAAGACGTACTACAAATAGAAGTTTTCTTCTTTGTCCATTTTGCTTCGGGCTCAGAAGTTTGAAATTTGGTAATCCATTCTTTAATATCAGTTACGGACGAAAGCTGATACTGGGATCAACTATTTAAATGTTTCGGGATGTTTGTATTTCTATGTTTGAGGTCGGTTTTTAAGACGGTTGAAGGGGTACCGCTTACTCGCTTAAACCTGGTCGAGTAAGATATTCAGTGTCAACTGATCAAAAATCCGAAAATAGGGACTAGCACTGGTAGTATGGGCTACTATCCACTTTAACCTCTACTTGAACCGATTACAGCGTTTTGAACAGCAGGTACTAACCCGTTTAATAATTCTTCCCGAATTCCTCGGATTTCCGAAATTGACATGACAAGAGGCCTAGTTAAAACACGTGTGTTGCGGAGCCTAAATGAGTTACCTGCCATGCTAATTAAGATGAAGTGTAAAGCGTCTTGATTAGCAATCATAAAAGGCTTTTGTTGAGATTTGTGATTATGGTATATAATAAGTCGCCAAAATTGAAAACGAATCTTTTGTTTTCTGAGAGTCTGGCTCAAAAAGCAAAGGAAAATACCGTGTACACGCTACAGTTCAGGGTGGTCTATTTCACGCAGAAATTTATTCCATGTGCGAAGTCGTAATATCCTTTAGGCATGTTAAATGGCACCCATAATCATTACTGAAAAGCGCGTCATTGCATGTTTGTTGACCTACACCGTACATAGGTCAGCGAGATCGCACGTTGTTCAATTTAGCGTTTCAGATTTCTGAAATCAAATAACCATTATGCCAGTTATTTACGGCTCAAAAACAGCCCAAAAATCTATATAAGTACGCAAATTCAGCACGCATATTAACAACGCTGATACATGACTTGAGGCAAATATTGTTTGGGTTTTTAAACAACTGTTTGCCTTATTAGTAGGACTATATCCTAGCGTGGGAAAATACGGCCGCAATGTTACGGTAGAGAGATTAATAAACAGACGAGGACAGGACAGAAACATCAAAGGCTTCTGCGCAATGAAACTAATTATCTGAACACCGTATAATAAAAAGCGAACCTTCCTTGTCTTGCGAATCGTTCCATAAACTTGATTTTTCATTCGCAGGTTCATTTCTCAGTGCTCACCTTCTTTCAACCACAGCTCTAGAAATGACAGCTGAACGAAATTGTTCTAGTATATAACCAAGGTGATAAAATTTCCAATTACATTTTATGAAAGGACGTCTTCTTATTCCTTATGAATGATATTACTTGAGCAGAGCAGATGTATTAACAAGTTCCAAATGCTAGAAATATGTGTTACGAGTTATCGTATGCTTGAAGTCTGTAGCAAAAAGTAAGCCCCGGGATACTGAAATTATCCGTTTAGCGTGTTACCAGATTACAAGAGGAAAATGAGCCACAGGAAAATAGTTGATACGTACCTCTGCATTGCGTAGAATTCAGGTTTGTGGTAGTTTTGACGTTCAGTTTTCCTTGCCGCCAATGGAGTCACTGCTTGAATGTCTACTCCATGTACAGCTCTCACCACAATGACATTGACGATAATGATTGCGCCCAGTTATATAACAACCAAAATTTGATGGCGTGATTCGAGGTCAGATCGGTGACTTGGGCTATTTTAAGAGTCTTTTCAATTTTGTAGAATTGACCGTGACAAAAGCCCTCGTAAAGTTCTCACGGTTTAAATCCCAGATCAGACAAATCAAAATATTCGCTAGGCGGACACTGTGGCTCTGGATGAATCGCCCGAAGATCTTTCTGTAGAAGGCAATATTCATAAAAAGCAGTCGCCGTCACGAGCTGTCAGTGAAAAGAATATAAACACCAGTCAGAAGCAGAATACATTTGAATTACATTAGACCTCGCCGGCCGGCCGGCCGCAGTTGTCGATTTCACCCGAAAAACAGATGATGCAATCCAACAAATTACAAATCGTGACGTTTGAACAACCGACCGATCATATTATTTCCACGTCTTTATCAGTTTATGGCATGGCCTGGAGCATTCTCAATATTCCCAACATTATTATTGATATCACATTTTCAATTATTATTTAATTACTTGATTATTTCCTTCAATTTGCTCCCTCTCTTTGTCGGGGGAAGGGTGCGGTTACTCGTAGGCTAAAGAAAAAGAAACAAGCCAAGTCTGCCAAGTCTCTATGTGAGCGAGAAGGTACTTGGTTCACTTTTCTAGTTTGTATACTTTTCTGTTACTTTGTTCTGAAAAACCAAAAGAGCAAGGAAGCACACACTATATTTTACCAAAAATTACCAAACCTCTCTCCATGCTGAGAAGCCACAATGAGGGTAAAATCTCGCCCCCAGAGCCCCGTGGCTAAATTTGTAATGAGCCCATCGTTTCAAGACCACATGACCAAGAAACGAAGGGCTCTGGGGACGAGAACTGACTTTGCGCATGTGTAACGCAATAGCCATACCACGGAGGTACCGCGGTCGCGGGCGTTCCTTGCCCTGGTTTTGCATTTATTTAGCCTGTGTTATAAGGTCTCTTCTTTTCTAAATCCTATGAAAATCGCCCTCCGAAGTCGCCACTGCGAGGCGCACCGCATAACGGCCTTCTCTAGCCTGGGTAATTTTTTAATTTTTTTTTTAGGATAAAAAGAGGATTGAATTAAAATCCCTGATGACACCAGTCTGAACGTACATCAAGCTTTGGACCCAAAGAAAGATACGGTTATAATAGTGGATTCTCAGACGTCCTGCCGAGGTCGATCGCGGCCTCATCACTTTTCATCCAATCTGGGACGATTGAGAATCAGGCTAGTTTCGTAACGAATACGGTTGAAAAAAATGATCTTCTCTGTCTGTAAATTTAGCCTTTGATTGGCTCATTTATTTGCTGGTTAGAACTTTTCAAAGAAGCTAAAATCGATGAGAAGCCATAAAGATTTGTTTTTCCTTCAGAAAAAAACCGCCAAAATCATACGCTCAACAGCCATTTCGATCTGCCAGTAATTAAATTCACTCATTCGTTTCCTGATTGGAACTTTTCAAAGAAGGCAAAACTGATGAGGATTATACATGTATCAGAACATTTTTTTATTCCTCTCAGAAAAAACGCTGAGCCTTATTCCCACCTCCGAGGCTGCACTAATCGGCCCGTCAGCAATAAGGCTGTCCCACCGGCATCACAGCCCTTAAATACCATGACAGAGTTAAATATAAGCCCTTATTTCCTGCATGCATTCAGAGCTTATCATTATATTTGTAACTCCATGATACCCGGCTTCTTGCCGGGAAGAAATGTTAATTTCAGGCTGTACTTTCAAAATTCATGAGGCTTAGCCACTCTTAGTCTGGACTTTAACAGATAAATAGAAGTTAAAATATTTAATCAGTGGTACATTGACAAGCCGCTGAGGCAATTAAATGGTTCTTTCCTTTTAAAGCGGTTATTTAATTAAGATTTTTTTAAATAGTCACAGATCGGGACAAAACTTTAATGAGGTCACTTCACCGCAAGCCTGACATAGTTCAGTTTGGCTGTTCAACACTCTCAGAACGCAAGGGCTCAGTCTTTTAGTCTCCCCGCTCTATTTAAAGACAAAAAAAATTAAATTTCATGGAAAATTCTATTTCCAGTTAGTATTCATCAAGTGTTTGTTAATTCGTAAACAAAATGATTAAGAAATAAAATTTCGGAAATGATGAGTCATCTTTTATCCGCTCCAATTAATTTTGTTGTTGACAAACGAGTTAAAACTCCTGTATTATGCAAACAAATTTAACCCTCTTAATGGAAGAGGCAGGAAAATGGAAGCAATTTAGTTTGTATTCTTCGAAAAAGCTGTTGACAGAGTCCACTAACAGATACACGAAAAAGGAAAATCACTTACGTCAAGGATTATATTTTAAGAATCGAAGTGCCGAGCTCAGGTGTAGCAAACCTCAACCGACTGAGCATACATCTAACAAAGGTAAGTTTCTTTGAAAGTTGAATCTGTAAGAATTACTCAAGGTTTTGGTGTTCATTCTATACTCATTGACAGAACACTGTTGAACTGAAAAAGGCTAATGCCGTATTTCCTCTCCCAACCCATTCCCGGCCCATTCCCAGTGACCTGAGTGGCCAAAACAAACGTAAATGGTTTCATCGCGCGTCAAACGGTTGAAAGAAACGTAGAATTAAAAGGAAAACTGGTGGTTACGATCTAGAAATTAGCCAATTGGTTTAAATGGACAAAAAGAAATAATGCAAGATTCATTTTTCAGGATTTTAATGAAGTGCTCCAGCATTTGAATAATCTTTAAAGTGGTAGATAAAAGTAAAAAGGTGGGCCTTGGTCCGGTGGCTGGTGTTAAAGACCGTTTACTGGATGTATAACTCAGTGAGGTTATAGAACAGTCGAATGTTAAGCTTTAACGTTTAATCGCCGGGCGATTGAATTTCAATTGAGTTTGCACTCCAGACAAACTACCATTTAGATCAGCTGTAAATGATGAGGCCGGGGCTGGAAGAGAAGCCAGGGGAGTACACTGATCCCATCAGTTCCCAGCGTAGATTTTGTTTGGGTCCCTCTGATCCGTTTTCACTGATCAGGGATGCAATCCCATTTCCCAGGGCATGTCAGTGTTCAACCAAGCCTCAGTCCCCAACCAACTCAAACCCTTGATTCAAGTAATTCAATAAAAAAAGCCCGTTTTAACAATCTATTCAGGTTCCAATGAACGCATTTTGTAGTTATGTCTTCTTTATTTTTATACTCCTATATTGTTTTACGTTATTCTTCAACAGTTACATGATGAAGCTGCAACTGGCGGCCTTGATTCTGTTAGTCACTAGTCTTGTGATAACGGAAGCATACTTTCTTCGTCTCCACAACCACATGCCTGCTAATTCCCGCAAACGAGAATCGATTTTGGAAAAGAAAAGAATTTCAGATAGCAAGTTTGAAGGTAAGTTTACTGTCAAGATTAGCGCTATTAGGGGGATCGAGAAACCTAAAAAAACCATGGTACTGACATCCGCCGGAGTCACTAGAGATGATGCATGTAACGGATACCAGGAGTATGAAATATATACCGGCAGTGATTTCCAGCAATAACAATTTCCTGTCTGACTCCCTTAATAGCCCGAGAAGCCAGCGAACAATATTCCCACCGTGCTACAATTAGCCTATTTTCACAGGTTATTAATAAATTATTGTCAAAAAAGAAAAACAAAAGAGTAGAGAAGAGGAAATGGTTCATTTACACTTTTTTTACCACCAATTGTTTATATATACATGATAATCAAAGTGATGGCCAAAGTACTAAAACTGAAAGAAAACTCTCTATCAGAGAAAAATGAAAGTGTCAAGAATTGATCACGAAGTATTAATTGATGACGACACTAGTTTTAGGTCCAATGTGGTGATCCGAACCAGGCAAAGATTCAACCTTTTCTAAGACAAATGCACTAGGGCGTACCTTTCTGAATATTGGTCCTAGCGGCCATCCCAGGCATGACCTTCTTAATCAAAATTCTTGGGTTTTTCGACAGTGGGTTGAAAATACTAAAATTAATGCCGTGATTAAAGTTTACGAGGAGCAGATAGCTAGCAGAAAGGAATCGTTCTGTGTATTTTGATTTTCGATGTCAGAAATTTCAGCGAATTCTAGTGAATATAGTTATCAAACTGTATTTTTAAAATCTAAAAACTTATTTTTTCTACCAGGAGAAATAAACAAGAGATTGTGGCCATGGAAGGCGTCAAAGGACGAAACCTGGATACGGAAATCGGTTAACGACAACAACTGGCCTTGGACCTAAATACAGCGGCGGGATAGAAACTGGAATTCAGAGGACCTGAACCTTTAAAGTTCCCGTGTAAACAATGAACGATTGACCATCAACAATAGAAAAATTTAAAAAAATAAAACGATTGTGAAAAAATTGGATAATAATTGAATAAAAAAGTAAATATACGGGATGAATTATGCTTGAATGCATCCATTATTCCATTTTGCATCCGCGGCCGCAGCAAGCTCATCCCTACTTCCACCCCTGAATAGATCCCTAATTTCTCGGCTTGGCGCGAGCGCAATACCCTTTGTAGTCTTCGTTTAAAATCAGAGTTTGAAACCACGGAGGGCAGAGAATGTGATGGGATCACCTCCATCTCTCTAGGCACCTTCAATGCAGGTAAAATACTCCTCGCCCAATCTGGAACTTGCTCCGACAGGCTATACTGGTAAGAACGTTAAGATACCTGACTTGGTTTTAGTATGTTGCAAACCTAAAAGTGTTTGCCGCACTTAAAAATTGAAAGTCATGTAAATTACAGGTAAAGTAAAGGCCAACAGCGTTCCACGTAAATCCATTGGATAATTTTACTTTTACAATCTTGTGACTAAGCAAATAAAAGAAAGAAAGAAAAAAAAATGCCTGATCGCAGATTACTAGGTAAACGCAGAGGTAAACGGCAAATATATATATATTTTTTTCACTTAGGTGAAATAATAGTTACGTTCACACTGTGATTGAAATCAGGTGAAACGATTTGTTTCATTTCTATGCCCAGGATAACTTAACTAACAGGGTTTCTGTCTGTCTGTTTGTAAAACACGGAATTGATATACTCCCCGGCCAGGCTAGAAAAATAATATATAGATTTAGCCAGGGCTAAAAGCGAAGCTCTGGTTAATGATACGTGTAAACAAAAAAAATTAAATCGTGTAATGCTAAACGCGGACGACAATGAATATGGCTTCAAGACTAATAGATGTAATTAGCAAAAAAAAAAACAAAACAAATTGCACGTGCAGCACACTTTTTCTTCTAATTAGCAAAAAAAAAAATTTGCACGTAGCACGCTTTTTTGTCTTTCCCTTGTTGTTGTTTTGCACGACTACAACGCTGTTTTGTACGGCTAAAACGTCAAACTTCCTAGTTACACATTTTTTTCATGGAGGAATTGTCGTATGTGCTTACCCAATATTTTGTCTCCTGTGTTCATGTTCGCTTTTATTTTTCATTGCCGCTCATTTTCACCTTGCTGGTCGCTAGCATTTCTCATTTTCTCACCGCCGCTTTGAATTTCCATGTTTTCTTCCTAAGAAATTCGTCTTCTTTGTTTTCAATAACTCGCTCTAGCTCTTTCACTGTTGTCCACGTTAATGTAAACATAAAAAATAACGCCGGGAAAGACATGACTATGTTGTTGTTTTTTGTTCTAAATAAAACCTTGAGTCGCATTTGGGTTGCCATACCTGTTGATTGAGTTATTTTACATTGGTATGCCTGTGGTGCGGACGGACGGTCGCTCGCTGGCTCGCTCGCTCGGTGTACGGTCACGTGATTACCAAATTTTCTTGGATGGGTAGTTTACAACATTTTCTTACCCATGGTGCTCCGCTGCGCGCTTCGCGCGCGAGAGCTCCGCTATCATTTATAATTCGATATATTCGTTTCTATAGCGGCCTACATTTCAATTTTTAAAGATTTCTCGAAAACGCGAACATGAAAATTATGTTGAATCGCCAAAACTAAGAAAGTTATATGATTGAAATACAAGTCTTATAATCAGCTTCAACTCATCATCGCACTTTTGAGGAAATGTAAAAGTAGCGAAGGCGTCACAGTGTTTCCAAGGACACGTGTATCTCCAAAAAAAAATGAAATATTTGGAAACTCGAACCTATACCCAGGGTTTGGGGGTAATTAGTGGTTGCCTATAATCGATAATTCGATTTTCTGCTCGTTTGAGACATCCTTGCATGAGGGTCTCAATGAGTAGTCTGCTACACAGCCGTTTTAGAATCGTCACACAACGTTCCTCCCCACTATTGTGGGGAGGAGCGTTGAGTGACGACACTAAAAACGGCTGTGTAGCAGACTACTCAATGGGTGGCTTTTTTATAGCCTGTGTACAGAGCCCCCTCCCCACAGTGCTGAGGGGAGGCGGCGGGGGGGGGGGGGTCTGTAGACAGGCTAGCTCTTTTACGGTAGCCTGAGTATCATCTAAAATCTCCTCTCCCCTAGCCCCTTAGGAAGGCTTGATACTCAGGCTACTTTTACGGCTATTGGTTAATTTTTTTGAGTTACGGTTAACAACAAAGTTAAAAATTAATTTAGTTTCAAAGAGCTAAATAGTAATAAATGTGTATTTTTTATATCTTAAAAGCAAAACTGAAAGTCTTTAATAGGATCATCTCGGGATGAAATAAGCTATTATTTTGAAAAATTTTAACATTTGATAGATCATGCTTTTTATAAAGTATTTCACTTCTAATATTATTTTACGCATAGAAATGTCAATAGTCATTTAAATATAATCTTTGTGAAAAAGCAAAAGCAGACACGCGAACGCCCAACTCAAGGCCTGGGCGCGACAATCATTAATTTTGTAACAGAAATGGGCTGTTTTCACACAAGAGACGGGTTATTCATGTGAGACGGGTTATCCGTTTGATAATTCGAGTCAGATAGGTAATTAATACGTCTTCCTTTGAAAATGGAATGGCTTTTATTTTGAATGAACAATCCGCCTGACTTTATCCGTCAATTTTGACGGACAGTTTGAAGATGGGTTATCCGTTTCAGATAGCCTGTGTACAGCCGCCCCCGCCCCTAAGAAAAGAAATCGGAGAAGGGGTGTCTGTGGGGCCGAGAGGGCGACTGTAAACATGCTAGCTGTTGCGTGAAAACGGCCAACAACAAAATTTCCCGTGTTTTTAATGATAGCGAAGGACTGTACAGAACGACTGACTGCCGTTGCCTTATCCGTAGGCCTCATTATTCCGCGCGGCCATTACGTTTCCGCTCACGTGGTCCGAGCGAGTTTTTTTCTCAGATACGCCACCGAAATGCCTTGACCGAGATTGCGTGGGAAGACGCCGAACAGTAGCCTGCGAAAACATCCGTTTCTGCCCGCTCTTCGCCGCTGAGGACGTTCGCTCCAGGAGAAACGATGGTTTTCGCAGACTACCCGTACAGGGACTAGGCATGGCAATGTCTACCGTATCGTTAGAGAAAAACAGGAAATTGTCATTTATCGGCAACGTGTTTTACAAACAGTGACATCTCTGCGTGTTGTTTCACTAGTATTTCGAGGGCACGACCTCCTGAAAATCTCAAATATTAATCCCCAGCTGGCAAGAAGCCAGATTTTTGCTATGGAAAAAATTAGTTCCCGAGAGAGCAGCGGAAACGGAGCCTAGGTCTAGGTCAACACCTAAAAGGCGCTTGGCCTAACGTGTACGGAGACAAAGTAGCCGGGAAATAAAAAACGCAATCGTAAGTGAGTTAGCACCTTCCTTAAAATTAACAAATCTAGGAAACAATTTCTTTTGGGGTTAACTCTTTTTTACCCTATTTACGGCAAACGGTTAAAATTTTTCAATTTTTACGGCTATCGACTAAATTTTTGGCCGTTCTAGGCCTATCGGTTAACCCCATTGACACCCTCTAGCAGGTTCTCGAGCTTGCTATGTTTGGGCGACCGCGAGGAGCGTGGGTTCCCCAGCCTACCTGGGAAGGAGCGGCGTCTAAGCAAAACAAGATGGCTTCCTACGAGTGGTAAGTGATTGATAAGGAAGTCCCCTGGTTTTTACCTAATTTACTGCTTTAATCTCACTTATTCTGTTTAATTAGTATCAATTTATCATTAGCTAGATTAAACGAACAAGGTACGGCTAGGGTTAGGGTTAGAATGAAAACGAGGATTGTCTTCCACTTGGAATCCACTTAACTCTTATAAATAGTCATTATTTGTACTGCATAAAGTAGAACACATTAAGTTTGATGGTATAGCAAATACCATTGGGCTATTGCATTTAATACTCGTACCTCCCCTCCCCCCCCCCCCCCCCCCCCCCTGGTTGGGGAACAATGGGGTAAGTTATAAAAATTGAGGATTTCTTTAGGGGTAGAGTAAAAAAATACATGGAATTCTTTGGGGGTGGAGCTTTAATTTCCACAAAATTCTCTAGGGGTACACCTATATTCGTAAGGGGTAGGACCCATATTCTTCAGGGGTAAACCCATATTTTATGGAAGTCTTCAGGGGTGAATGCAATTTTATTTAATCTTTTGGGGTAAGAAGAAGAGGTAAGCCCTCATCCGAGAGGGGAGGGGGTTATGGATATTAAATGCAATATCCCATTTCTACCATCACAGGGTTGCTCGTGTTAGGGACTATGAAAAGGAGCAGAGCCAGCTAGCTGCTGAGGCAGTTACTGATCATCCTCTCAAAACTGGAGCAGTCATTGTGAGTATCATTAAACAATATAAACACTGTCAACTCTCTTGGCGCACAACAAAGACTTAGTGGTCCCTTATGGGAGTTGGTTGTCTCTGGGGAAACTAAAAAAAATAAGCCCATACTGAACTGATTACTGCGCTTTTCAAAAATACTCGAACTTTGAAGTTCAAAGCCGCCTTCAAATACAATTACATTTTTCGCTGCCATCAATTATAATATCATTACTATCACAATCAGCAAACCTTGAAACACAGAAACACACAAAACAGAACAAAATCGACCAATCACAAATCACAAACGTGACCTTTTGAACCCGTTGAAGTAAACTTCTGTTTCATGATGGGTCCTCTAAAATGATTGATGGCAGTGAAAAACGCAAACATCAGTTTGCTGTAAAAAGACAACTGACAATAATATTTCACAGCGAAAGGCGCTTGGAACTGTTAAAACTTTGTAGATAACATTTTGCATCAATTTAACAATCCACTTTTTTAACTACAGATCGTATTACAGCCTTCTTTTTTGTAAGTCAACTGCTATAATCTGTCGGTATGCCTGGTCAGTGCTATTAACAAGTTAACTTTTGTGACATTCAAGCAATGTTTTTCTTTCCAACCATATCATGTTGTGTGGTCACTTAAAACAGAAATAGAAAACAAAAGAATATGTTGAATTTTTGGCCTTAAAAGTGGTCATGGTCACTTTAAATACCATATCTGAGAAGTGATGGCTTATGAGATAGTTTTTGAAACAGTATTTGACTGAGAAACAAAATGGTTAACAAAGTGGTCGCTTACGGTAAGTGTTTGCTTACAAGAAGTGGTCACTATGAGAGAGTTGACTGTGCAAGCATAATCTGAAATTGTGTGTAACTGTTTGTCAACAAAAGAGGCCTTGACTGTATATAGGCTTCATACATGTACATGTGTCTAGTCTTAATTTTAAAACTTTCCTTCGTTTATCGTGGAGGAGGTCATGCAGTTTTTAAGTAGCTGGAATATGAAATTGGAATTGCATTTGCTGTTTTGGTCTTCACTGTTGTAGACTAAGAGAATGTGGCATGTCTTTGTGGTTGAAAGATGTTAAGCTTCTTATCCAAAGCTTTTGGATTCAATGGCACTCTATGACGCTTGCTGGATATAATGTTGCTCAGTAGTCCCAAATTCAAATTCCCCAAACCAAACATGTAAATCAGGGAATTGTCATTTGCTAACTATGGCGCAAGATGTAGTTAAAATGGATGACCGGTTTTTACCGAAAGTCCAGTTGGCTAATTGATGAAAAGGGTTAACATTGACCTTTGATTGTCTCCTAAGTGAACCATTTCCCGTATCAACTTGATTCATAAAAAAACCTGGCAAGACCAAAGTCCTGACGTGGACCTGGGCTAACTACAGTTTAAGAAAAATAAATACAAGATGAGCTGCAAAAATATTTTACATTCAATTAAATTAAAGTTAAAATCTAAAATCCAAAATTAACATCAATAACTATGGATCTAAAAATATTTGAAATCCATAAACTTGAATGAGATGCTACAAGTCAGGCTTTCTCAAAACTGATCGAGTTTAGTAAGTTCTTATTTTCCCTTGTAGACCTCCTGAATGAGACAAGACTAGAAATTTTTTTCAATCAATTAGGGAGGACTCAGGAGGTTCCAGCACAAGGCAGCTCTGTGCCTGAGGGATGATCTGCCAATTTCAGTTCTTGGCCTAGGAACCTCAATATTTGCAGACGTCCTAAAATTATGATGAAAATTAGACTTAGATTTAACTATCAAATCTCTAAGAGGTTCTATGGTTTAGATATTAAAACTAATGGTAATAATAACAGTCTCTTAATGCAAAACTGAATGATGGGGTTCCAGAGAAGTAAAGTCCTGACTGCAGCACTGTGGATGTCTCTGGGTAAACTGTAAATAATTTTAGTTGCCCTTAAGTGAATGCGATCAATACCTAATAACAATTGAGAACAAGAGCCCCAGACTACAATATCATATAAACCACTTGGTGCAATTCTGCTATAGCAAATGGTTTGCAAGGCTGGCTTCGGTAAAACTTAATCCATTTAAGACTGCAACTTTCTTGTTGAAAGAGTCGCAAACATTCTTAGTTCGCTCTTGCCATGAAAGCCTATTATCGATTGTTAGCCCAAGGCATTCACATGATACTTTGTATTCATTGTATTATATTTATGATTGCCATATCTCATGGTAGGGGGCCCACAAAGGTCTGTCTGGAGTTTAGCATCTAGCTTCAGTTTTAGACTCATGAGCTACAAGTTTGTTTGACAAACACCCAGGTTCATCAATGTTCTTGCCAAGGGTGTAGATGGTCGTATCATCAGCAAACAAATATAACTCCCCATTTATTGTTGATTCTGCAAGTTCATTTACAAACATTGAGAACAATTGAGGCCCTAAATTATATTGAACCTTGGATTCTGTCTTATTTCCTGAAATTTGAACAAACTTCTGACGCATAGACATATAGTCAGAAAGCCAAGAAAGTAGATTGCCTGATATACCAGTTGCCTTTAGTTTTTTCCAGTGAAATTGTGTGGTTTACAGTGTCAAACGCTTTCCGGAAATCGATGAAAAGCACACCCACTTTTAGACCATTATCCATAGCACTTTTCCATGTTTCTGTCAGGTGGGGTAACAGACTTAGAAGTTTTTCCAAAATCCTCACTGCCTATGACTTAACAAGCCGTGTGTCTCCTGGTGGTTGTATAGGGTGTCACAAACAACATCTTCTAAGATCTTTCGGAGAATGCTGAGGAGGGATATAGGTGTCCATGGTAATTGTTAACGTCGGTTGGTGAGCCTTTCTTAAAGATGAGATAAACTTTAATATGACAATTTCCAGTTCAAAGGAAAAAATGAGTCACTCAGACTCTTGCTAAAAATTGTTAAGAGACTGTGAGTACCAGAGTCACCAACCAGGGATAGATCTCTCCAGGATACATTATAAGGGATGGTAGCCTTCTTGGGGTTAGCAGCTTTCATTAGCTTAACCTTTACAAGTTCCCAGGAAAAATCAACATTGTCCTTGGTTGGAGTGATTCTGTCAATGAAGGTGTTTAGAGATGAAATGTCCAGAGGATCAAGCTGCTTAGTCAGATCTTTGCTGATATTAACAAAAAAGTCATCAAAATATTCAGCTGTAGCTAGGTTGTGGGTTAATAACTCCTCATTGGGATCAGATATTGGACCAATGCTCTTGGCCTTGTGCGTTCTCAAGACTTAATTTGTCAGTCTCCAAAATTCACCAGGGTTGGATGTTTCCTCAAATGATATTTTCTTTGCTGTGTTTCTCTTCTCTTTATACAACTTTCATTTCTTAGGATCGCAATATAATTTTGATTCTTCATTCATTATAGCCAGATTATATTTAATTGTAAAGTTTGGCTTTTTCCTCTGGCAGAAGCCAAGTTGAGAAATTTGTTTGGCAGGGCGGACTGATCATGTAACTTCTTTTTTTAAAGTCTCAAAAATAAATACAACAAAAAAAGATTTGTGCAATGATTGGATGTGTGCAACAAAAGTTAATTTAATTCAAATATTTCCTTTTTTTTTGCAGAGTATTGAAAGCCCACTTAAGAAGTTGAATGCTGCATCTCCCAGTGCATCCAAAGCATCATTTGCTGCAGATCCACTTAGTTTGATTCAAGTTAAAGCTGATACGTTTGATGGCCTTGACCCACTTTCCATGTTTGCAGCTCAGGAGGCTTCATCAAATAAAACCGCTGCAGTGGCTACTTCTGCCTCAGTGACCACAAAAGAAAAGGTACATGTACATCTGTAATTGTAGAATATTATTATTATTATTATGGTTTTAGAAGCCATCTTGTCAGGTTTGGCAACCACATGAGAAATAACAGTGTTTTATCATTTATGAGGACCTAATGTCGATAATTTCCGTAAAACAGCCGTTCTGAAAATAAATAAATTGTAAACTAAAGCTACACAAATTTTGGGCACCATACCTGTGGTTAAATTTCTCCACTCGCTTGCTTTAGATTTTCCATATATTATTTGTCTGCAACTTTTCCCAGGAAATTTTAGTTGGCAGGAAGATTAATTTTTACAGACAAATGTATGGAAAATTTAAAAAGCAGGTTCAAGCACAGGTAATGCACTCAAATTTTTTCAGTAGAACTCTTAGGAGTGAAGCTTCAGTTTACAATTCATAATTTTTTTTTTCAGAACAGCTGTCTTACGGAAATTATGTATTTTACATTAGATTCTCATACAAACACTGTAAAATTCCCGGGAGCCAATGGGTTAAATAAAAATGTCAAATAATAGTCAGGCATAAAATAATTATATACATCATCATCCTTATTTTTTGCAGTCATCTTTACCCAAGCGAGGAGCCAACACAAAAGAAAGTGAGGACGACTTCTTTGAGCCTTGGTCTAGCAAAAGATCAGGCATTCTAGCAAAATACACAACATCAGAGAAGCTTTCTATTACTACAGTAAGTTATGTTACTTTCAAGTTATTTTAAAATTGTGTCTGGTGGTGGCGATACAAAGAAAGTTTAATTTTCCTTTAATTTGAAAGGCAAAAAGCATCAGCAGCTAAAACAACAAAATCTAAATAATGTTATTGGTCAATATTTAGCATTTCTTAAGACATCTATTGTTCCGGGTAAAAATAATAGTCATCTTCCTTAATAATATTACCAAAACGCCCTTTAGAAATTGTTCAATCTTAGGGTTATAACTGGGATCTACATTTAAAGTACATTACACAAAACCAGGATAAAATGAAAATGTTTTCATTTTATTTTCCTTTTCTTTAGAGTTTCTTGTCATCCAGTGATAAAGATAAATGTAAGTAAAATGACTTTGACTTAAGTAAATGAACCAAAAAAAAAGACAAGTGCCAGTTTTCTCTCTCACACAACCACTGGCTGAATAGTCAAAGGATTAGAGAGGTGAGATTGGATGTTAGCATATAAAGGTGCACTATGCAGCCACTTCAGTCCACGTCTGATCTCACTTCGCCCACCCAGACCAATTATTGTACTGAAGTCAGATAGACAGTGACACAGAGGCCTGGGCTCCTGCTCTTTCTGAACAATGCCAATGCCTTTCTGACTGATGTGTAAGGATGGAGGAGAGACGAGAGAAGGCTAATGGCTTATTGTCACTTTTCCATGTTGGGATCATCCAAACTGAGAGTTTGTTTTAGTAATCATAGCTAGTATGATTTTAACACTTTTTTTAAGACCTTGGTTGGTGGTCTGGCTGGGCTTTGACCTCCTAATCAGCAGACCAGCACTCTAACAACTGAGCTGACTGTTGGACAGCAGTTTTGCCACAATTATCTGCCAAATGTAATGTCTGTAATTTTGCTTTTCTTAAGACATCCATCCTCTTTCTGCAGTTTTAATTTCATTAATTATTGTGATATGATTTATGATCTTTGTTGATCCAAAAAGAGGATTTCCTTGGAGGAGATATTGTTCTTAGTAAAATTATGTAAATTGCAGCTTAACATAATTGGCATTTTATTTACTAATTACTGATGTCATTACTAATGATTTATTAGACAGAAATCATGAAAGATGATTGTTTTGGTATTAATAATTTTTTTCTATTATTTTGACATCTTTCTTTTTCAGTTGTTATCAAGCAGCAAACAACAGTCACAGATAAAGTGAAACACAGGCTGGAACAGCTGGATGACTTTGAAGAAGTAAGCAATCCAAGATTTAAAACTCATCATAAACAAGAATTAGAGCCTTCTCATTCTGTTAAAATGTTTTTAATCATCTTTCAGATGCATCTTAATTGTTTTTCTTTTTTTCAAATCTAATATACCATTTTAAATTGACTACAGTTGGGACCATAATGATTGTTCTTTTTTTTTTTCATTTTTTTTATTCTAAGGGTTCTGTCAAAGAAATGCTGAATCTTAGTCAACAGGATTATGTCAAGAGAATTGAAGAGCTGAATCAGGTAATGTTATGGACTACTCTAATGTAAACTGAGCCGCAATGACTGTTCTACTGGACATGTTCCATCTTGTGGTGTTGTCTTCCCGCTCTCAAAGTGTACTTTGATCCCTTCTTTAAATCTTTACGCTACCTCAATTTTTCCTGTCAAATTTTTAGACCAGTTATGAATTTGCATGGTCTATTTCACGTTAAGACATGTAATAGGGAAAATGAAGAGTAACGGCTTGTTTGATGTTTTGATATACTCAATATCATAATTATATGGAAAAATGTGTTTAAAAAAGTTGAGTTTGAATAATAGGGGCATAGCCACCTGTACACACGGTGCATGCATGTGTGTCTGAACAAATCTTAGAGGGCTGGAGGAGGAGGGGGGAAGGAGGATGTAGAAAATTGTGCATAGCCAGGCTGGCTAGCAGGCTACTCCCCTGAATAATTGAATATCATTAGATGGCATTCCTTTGTGCTTGATATCATGAAAATTTAAAAAGTGCTGATAGAACAGTTATGCGCAAATCAAATCTGATCACTGATTTAGTGATTGTTTCATCTCCTGCATAAACTACAAATTTTTGTGAACAAGGTAGTCAAGTTTTCAAGTTTATTCTGGCTCTTTTAGATGGCCCAAAAATGTTATCAGCAGCTTAGTAGATGTTGGAAACAGAAAAGTATCAAATAATACTATGTATACTGTACTCTTAATTTTTCTTGTGATTATTTCACTGGCCTAAACCATTCTCCACCCAGGTTGTTAACGAGCCTTCCACAAATATCTACCCTTGAACTAATATGAATTGTTTTGTTGGCTGTGAACAGGCTTTAATTTCAGCTTGGGAATCAGATCAGAGAGTGAAGGCTTTAAAGATTGCTATTCAGGTTAGTTTAGGTGTGGTTAGTCCAGCTCGTAATCCAGTTATCTGTATTTTGATGCAAGTGAGCAGCTGCAAGCATGGACACCTTCTGTTATCCTTATGAGGACATTCGCTGATGGTACAGTGATAGCTTGGATTTACTAACAAA
This sequence comes from Porites lutea, assembly GCF_958299795.1. NCBI lineage: Eukaryota > Metazoa > Cnidaria > Anthozoa > Scleractinia > Poritidae > Porites > Porites lutea. Next base: position 546,320 of record NC_133206.1, read on the forward strand.
ATTTCCTAATTAGTCTCAAGCCAAAAATATTCAAACCTTTAAGCCTCAAAACTAATGGAAAAACTCTCCAGCTGAGACTGTAGTTTAAAATTTACAGTATCTTACTAGTATGCAGCATTGTAAGGTCATTTTGGTAGCATTAACAATAAACCTGGAGAACAAATAAACAATTGAACAAGTTGAGTCAACCAGGCTGAGTTTTTGTAGCATGCAAGACTTACAGTCTGGAGGTCTTGGGTTTTACCTGTTGCTTTGAGGACTGGTTGTGGTGAGTTTCTGAGCTCCTCAGTCATGCATTTCTTGGCAAGTAGTACAGGGTGTATGCCTTCTACCAGTTAAGATATTTAACCTTGTTAATTTAATTTGGAATTATTTTGTTCAACATTTTTTGCCTTACTTGACTAGATGTACTGTATTTACTGGTATTTCTATTTTATATTGTTGTATTTCATTTGCCGGCAGTGTGCTAAGCTTCTTGCGGATGTGTCTGTAATTCAGTTTTATCCCAGCAAATTTGTTCTTGTTACAGACATCTTGGATACATTTGGTGAGTTTGTAATCAGCAGGAATTCCCTTAGCTCAGTAGCCGGAATGATGGTCAGTGTGAAATATAAACTTGCACCAAGCAAATTTCCAATTTAGTCACCAATGTTTTTTGATTGGTGACTAAACAGACACATAGCAAATTGAGTTATTGTGCAAACATTTTCAAAACTCCAAAACATCCGCTTTCATATATATTTTTATTCACGATTCACGCTGGTGATTTTTTGTATTTTTATATTCCAATTGTCATGATCAAATCTGTTCACCATATTTGACATCCCAAAATAAAGATATTTTCTCTTTGAAATCAGGCGCTGGTGTGTCTGTTCTTTGACAGGTCGTAGGTACAGCTGTAATATTAATGCCCATCGAATAAACATTGTATAAACTTGTATTAGATTCTAACTGGTATGCAACCAGTGCTTTTCCTCTGCAACTTCTTCATTTGAATGTGCGGGCTTCTTCAATGTATGTCATGTTAACTGCTCTTTGCATTGTAAATCTTAAATCAAGTGACTTTGTTTAATGGTTGCAGGGAAGCTTGTGTATGAAAGAATATTCCGCAAATCCAGCACTTTTATGCCAGGAAGTAATATGCCAACCATGCTTCCAGGTAGGAAAAAATTAATGGTCTGTAATAATATTGGTATCAGTATTATTAATTATATGAAAAGAAAGACAAGTCTTTATTTTGTCTGTGAGCAATGTTTATGCTTCTTTTGGTGAATGGCTCTTTAACTGAGTCATGTTCTGGCTGCATGTCTTCTGTTAGTGCTGAAGTGACTAACGTTCCATCGCAGGTCACCTTATTTTAATGTTTTGTCTTAAGATACATGTATTGTCTTTATCTTTTCCCAGAACTTTGTTTTTACTATCCAGTTTAATTTTTAATGTTTAACGGCATTACATCCATTATTTTTTGTTTGTCAGAAAATTTCACCCCTGACCAGGTACCCGACTCTGCTAAGGAAACCTGTCGAAACTGGTTTTACAAGATTGCCTCAGTGCGGGAACTTATCCCTCGATTGTATCCTGTTCAAACAATACTTTTGAGTACCTTTCACTACAAATTAGTACTTGGAGACAAAGCCAAAAACGAAGTATGAATCGCATTTCTTTTGTTTCCAAGAAGGAAAAAGCACAGCGCATGGGACTGAATACAGGGAATGTCAGGGAGTGTTTAACACTCCAAGAAAAATTCTTCAAGTAGGAATTTTGCGCATTTTTTTTAACCCGTTCCACCATTTTTTGGAACAAACATGCACTTATTTTGTTGGAACATGATTTCTGTTTAGTGGTTATTCAGTCTTGATAACTTACCTTGACTTTTTGAAGCTATGTGGAGACGGCAATCCTGAAATGCTACAATTTCTTAACATCTGGGTAAGTTGCGCCCTTAAATTGTTTTACGTGTACCAAAAAAAAAGTCATTATTGCTCTATAGTATTGAATGGCTTTTTTAGCTGGATTGCAAACTGTACTATGAGTCGTCATGTTCTTGTAATTTCAGAGAGTTCTCACAGGGTCTTGTTCGTCTCACAAAGATGATTCGCGGCATTGGTGATCCTCTTGTGGCGATATATGCTAGGACCTATATCTGCAGAGTGAGTGCAGTATCTTACACGTTTATTTAACATTTAGGTATTTATACCAAATATTCAAGTTCGAAGGATACTTTACAACCTACTCCGATCGATCGTTTTAGATATAATAAAGAAAAAATGGAATCAAATGCTTAGTAGTTTGCTTCATGTAATATTGAGCTCCTTAATGGAACTGCGTCTGAAATGATCTTTGATTTTGTCAGGTTGGTATACTCGTCGCACCTGATGTTCGTGATCATCTGATTGAGAACCTTTTCAGCTTCATCGTCAGTTATAAACAGGTATTAAATTACGCATAGCCAACACGCTCAAGTTAGTAGCCTGCCGCTGCGTAACTAGTTTTTCCGCTCGAGTTACTGTGCGAAAGCTGAAACGAGAGCAAAAAAAGTAAATGAAATGGGGAGGGGAGGGGAGAGAAGGAAACGCTTGCCAGCGGGGTTTGCAGTCAAGCGTTTCCTCTTCTCCCCTCCCCCTCCCCCTACCTGTCTCACTCCAACTTTCGCTCAATAACTCTAGTGGAAGCGCGGCTTGCCACGCGGGCTACCAAAAAAAAAATGGTCATTCACAGTACAATAAACAAAGGAGCCGTTGAGATCTTAAATCAAGTGTAGTCGGTGCAAAATCCTGTAGGAAGGATCGCGCGAGAATATTACTGTTAGGTATGGTTTTCCTCGGAAACAAATTATACTTTGTCGAAAATGTTATCCTATCCTTTCTTTTTTATCATTATCATTTTTAGCTTCAGAGTGATACAGTACAGAATATCCTTGCTGAACAACGACTTGGTGAGTACAAGCGATAAAGGGAATGGTAAAACTCCGCATTATTCAGAAACCACAACCACGAGCCATGCCATTTATACAAGACTATAAAAGACAATTTTTTTACTGTTAACCCTTTTCCGATGTTTTGAAGTAAATTCAGCTGGGCTTGACTTTCGGTCTGCAACTTAGTCCAGGGCATCTACCATGACTAAAGGTCTCGTTACCAATGATAACATGGCTTGTTCACTAGAGGACAATAGGCGACGGCAGAAGCAAAGAAAACGTCGGCAAAGTATCGGACGTTTAGCTGATAATACAAGGGCAATGTTTGATTTCTTTTTCTTATCTTCGATACAGTCCTTGTTGAGTATTCAGACTAAAGGATCTGCTTACAGTTTACAAGTTGAGCAAGTTGGAATGATGGTGATGAGTTCAGTTGAAGAAACGCTTGTCAATATTTCGTTACTGTCGTCCTCGTCGCCTCTTGAGAAGGGAGGGGATCAACCCTGTAACCCCGTTATTTAGTGAGTTACAAGGGTTGATCCCGCTATCTGGCCCGATCTTGGTTTTGTTTGGTATGTCTATAACATACTTTTGGACATGTTGGCCGGTAAAGACAACATTGTTTTCCTTGTGTAATTTCAGAGATGCCTCAGTACCTTCAGCTGTATCCACCTGCTTTAGACTGGATCTTACAGTGTATTGCACAAAAGAGTCCTGAAGTAAGTCACATTGCAAACTGCTTTTGTTTGATCCCCCTTGCACAATTTCTAGAAGACTTTATTACTATCGCAGGCATAAACCATCATCATTCTAGACACCTATGAGTTTTCTTGAAAATTCAACAAAAATTTTTAAAAAAACAATTAAGTAATGGTTAAAAGGGCCGGAGACATTGAACTAAAGTGTGCTTGTTTGCTTATTTAACCAGTCCACCCTTACCGATATTTTGAATCGCTGTAAGCAAGAATGTAACAGGTCAGTAAACCATCTGCTCGTGCGGTTCAGCTGTTTGCTTGATCTGTTCCAGGTTTCCCCCTCAAGTTTTGTGTTTTTCTTTTTATCTCAGTGCTTTGCTGTTAAACTCGATTATCACAGCATTCAAACCAGAATACATTGCAGAAAGGTACGTATACAGTTTACTCCATAGACCGCTGCGGACTGCTTGTTGTGAGACACCTAAATACTCGGAGAGACTGTAGCGTGCGAACGGAGGACTTTCTTCGCCAGATCCCCTCACAATACAGTAATTCTACCCGTTTGCTTGACTGTCAAGGAAGGGTTGAGAAAAAGAAGATATCTAAAAAAGGTAGTAGGTCAACGCCAAAGGGGTAAATGGGATCAAGCAAGACACTTTTACTGTCAACCCACCTATTATTAACGTAGTGTTGTGGTATTCAGAGTATTTTTTTTATTTCGCTCTTTAACACACAAGATACTGCGTACAGGTTAATTTACCTTCAGTTTTGCAGCACTAAGAGAACCAAACTATCCGCGTGACTTGTGTAACTATTTTTCAATACAGGGCTTTGCAGTTCACTGAACTCATCAGGAATTGTGAGGAAGCAGGTTTTCCAAAGGTAACTGTGACATTTTTGCTTGTTACAAATGCGGTGTCTTCGATTCCTTTTCCAAGAGTAGATAAAAAGATGAAGGCATTGTATAACATGTTTTGCCTTCCACAAACAAAGTTATAAGAAGGCAGTGACACGGTAGCATTTGGCACACAAGCCATTAATCAGTTAAAACACACAGCCTGATTAACACAAAAACTACAGACTTGGTTTATTAACTGTTTTAATTGTTATTTTGTTTATACTTAGCACCACCTTTACAGATCTCTTGGACTGAATTTAAGTCTTTGCGATCCTCCTGAATCACAGAGGTTACAAATTTTGAGCGAGGTAATTTACGTGTGATTGATTTTCAACTTCCATGTGTGCCACTGTTAGAAAAACGCTGAAAAGTTTGTCGTTTGCTCATTAGCCATCTTAAGTTTCCGAGAGTTTTTCTGCGTGTTTGTTGTTTTAATATTCAGTTTAAAAACATGCATGTTAAAAAAGAAACATGTTATTTTTGGTGGCTTGTGACGTGCAATTACGGGCAAAAATTGAACGAATAGACGTGAGTTCTTTCGAGAGCGATAAGAGTTGAGGAGATACCTCAAGTGTGATGTCAGGCTGCTACTCCGCCGGTCCAGCAGTCGGTATTTACTAGCCCTGAACTCTTTCTGTTCTAATTTAACTAAGACCACTTTGACAATGCATTTTGTCATAATCTGTGTACAATATGAATTAATCAAGCACGTTGTTTCTGTTAGGTCTGGAAAGTGGTGATGAAAATGAAAGACCCGGCGGTGAGTTTGACTTCCTTTAACCAGCAAGGCTTGTTATCATGAAACACTTATGTTTTATTAAGTCATAACAAACAGTCTCAAGTGGAATAAATTCGTATCACGACAAATTTCCTGATCCTGTTTTATAAAAACGACCAGTAGACGCAGAAGAGTTGATTATTCCTTCAATTCTCCCCAGAACTACATCAGCTGCGCAGAGGCCTGGATCGAGTACGTCTGTAAGCACTTCACAGTAAGTAACCAGCTACTGCCTGATTCTGTGCATTGGCCGATTTTTATCACTTGTTTGCCCCCTGAGAATCCACGTGACATTCCTCTTATCCCGTCAGTCCTTAAGCGCGTGTAAAGATGGTGAGTGTTGTGAATAAGGTCTATTGAAGATGATTTGGCGGAACCCAGTAAATGTAATTAAGGTTTTAAATTTTTTAGAGTATTTCACAGGGGCGTAGTCAGGATTTTTCAAAGGGGGGGTCACAGCAGGGACACCATCCGGGGATCGCCGACTATATATGGTTTATAGCGCTGCTCTCCCTCGTGTATCAGCGGGCTCAGTTGTATTATCGCGGCATGAAGGCCCATATTAACAAGAGCCGTTGACGAAAATACTTTACAAAAAAACAAATTTTAAAAAAGTGGGCTTTTAACAATGGCTTTTACTGCGAAGATATTGTCATGGCGTTTTCGCCACCTGAATATTGTAGGTTGTTTGCTCAAAAGAAGGCCTACCAAGGGGAGGTCACGGGCACCCCAGGACCCCCCCCCCCCCCCTATCTACGCCCCTGTTTCATCCCTGATGAATTAGTAACACAGTGCATAAATAAAGATTACCTACCTACCTACCTATTTTAACATCGATGGAGGTCAGCATGTTTTAGCTTGTCTTTAAACTATGAATTATTTTGAATGAATAGTAAAACAATTATTGAATTCGGCTTTTGTATCATCTGAAAAATTATGGAGTTCTCGGAGGGTGTTATCCGCCTCCGTCGGGTCTAATGGGCCTCGGCGGATAACATCTTTCGTGAGGTCCATAATTCTTAAGTTGATATTCAGCCTCATCCAATTATTGTTAATTATCCAGCCAAATTTGCCAGAAGGATACCGTCTTTTTATTTGACATTGCAAAATTGACGCGATTGCCTTCATAAAGTTCAATAAAAGGACGAGGACCGTATAATCTTTACCCAGTTTTGTTGGTTAGCGTTGTAGTACATAACTGAGGAGGTGTTCCCAGAAGAGAGGGCATAAACGAGCCGGCAGTGGGTATTGTTTCACTTATCATAAGCGTAGCCGAAAAGGTAACAGAAAGGGCATTAAAAGCATCCTTGTTGTTACCTAAGTAGCTATCTGAGCAGTTAGTACTGGAAAAGTTCGTTTATAGTAATTGCTCGTCAGCCACGTCTGCAACCCTGCTTAGCACACATGTTCTATTCAGGACGTGTAGACAGGTCGTCTAACACTCGTAACTATTACCATGTGTCAGTAAAGGCTATTGATTGAATGATTGAGTGAGTGAAATGTGCAGCATTTCAGAAACTCCATTCTTTATTTTTGAAACGAAGACATTTCGAAATAAATCTTATGGTTAATTTAATTTATTTACTTTACTTCCTTTGTTCTCTTTAAAAGAAACGCGAGATAAACACCCTCCTCGGTGACGTTGTCAAGCATATGACACCAGAAAGAGCATTTGAACATCACTATCCTCAGGTAAATAATTATGTTCTATATGAGTATTTCTTCTTAGAGATTTCAGTGCTTCGGCTCGCATATATAAACGGTGCATTCCATTAATTTTGTTTTCAGCTCCAAGCCATCATGTCCAAAGTACTGGATCACATGCATGACTTTTCAGTTCTAGTTTCTATGGTGAGTGACTTCTTTCTCGTAGTTCTTTCAGAAAGTCTTAATTTATATGAACGTGCTTTATGGTAAGAGTTGTAACGAATGGTAACAGCGCTGGGTCAAGGCGGTCATGCAGGTCTACCCTTACAATGAACAATTAGTGGATAAGTCAGGGAATTAGTATGACTAAAGAAATGATGCAGATCGAGAAGGATGTTTTACTATTGAACGATTGAAGTATATCTTCCAGTTTGGTCGGCTTTAGGCGTCATGAAAAATCAGCCGGGGTATTAAAAATAGAAAGAAATGGAGAAATATTTCAGTGGAATAGTGATATTAAGTGTTTGCACAGAACAAAGCATATTTCCCAGACGGAAGAGATTTTATTGTTTGAATGTCTATGTTGAGGTTCAATTTTATCCTTGATTTAAATTTTCTAGTTTGTTTTACAATCATTTTCATACATTACCATACCCTAAAACAAAGGGAAATAAGATTTAATCCAATGATAAAATTGAACCACAACATGTACACCGACTTGAAAACCGTGACATTATTTGAATTCGCCCTAGACTGAATTTGTTTGTTTGTTTGTTTGCTTTTTAATTGTAGGACAAATTTCTGCCTTTCTTGGATATGTTCCAGAAAGAATCTATCAAAGTAGACGTGTGTAAAGTGATCGTGGAGGCATTCGTGAAGTGAGTAGCTCATACAGGGCAATGTCTACATTTTTAATCAGGTTGTTGGCTATCACAGTTTAGCTTCAGTTTTCATTTTCAATAAGCCTTTTTATTGCAAACTACAAATCTAAGCTAGTGTCATAACCGGCGGTTTCCCGTTTGCTGAGAGCTTCGCTGTAATGCGTACTAGTACAGTTAATGGCCTGGTACCGATCAACGCTTGAATCTCTCTTCCAGATCACGTTTTTAAAAGTCAACAAGTTTGACTTACAATTTAAACTTGTAAGAACTTTTATGCTGCTTCTTTGCTTAACTTGAATAACCCGCTTAATTTTTAATCATTTTGTTTTTTTGTATTTGTTTGTCTTTTTTTACCTATAATGGTGTGAAACTTGTGATATGTCGCCTTTGATGTGTAGATTGTAGATGTAGATTTTTAAAAAACCTTAAAGGCTCTTGCGATTCCTCGTCCACGAGAAATAGAAAGGACTGGAAACAAGGATAATAAAACAAACAAAAGTGACGATGAGCAAAAGCTACAAAAACGTATAATAAAACACTTTCTCATTGTACAGGATTAACAGTTATATTGTTAGTAAACGTGATTGTGTTGCAGATATCAAGAGGAGACCTCTGACGACCCAGTTGTGGTGAATGCCTTGTTGTTTATCTGTAAAACATTGCATGACTCTGTCAAGTAAGTAACAAAGAAAGTTTACGGTAATATATAAAATGTTAGCTTGGACATGTACATAGTGGCTTGTCTTAAAGGTACACCATTTTATAGTGCAGTGTCTTTTAATCAGCCTCGGCCACGTTTAAATGGCCAGGAAGAATTAAATTTGGCGTTTTTCATGTGCTTGCCAGTTCAGAACAGGACAGGAAAATCTGTAAATAATAACTTTGTTGTCGCTGCCTGGCACTGATGGCAGTGACGTCACTGTCAAGCTTGAACCTTACCCCGGTACCTTATCTTAATTGCCTTGTACATTCAAGTTTCCACAACTGAATTGAAAACAAAACGCTATTCTGAATAAAAGTAAATTTCAATCAGTTTGTATTATATTCGATTTTAAGCCTCCAAGCACTGTTGTTCCGTTATTTCCAAAGAGAGGCCATGTTGTATTCAAGGCTTAGATGTTGTGCCGTTTTACGGTTGATTTTTCTTTAGTAACTCTGATTTTATGTAACGTTATGGACTTACATGGGCATTGATTGTATTTTTCTCACGTGCTATAGCTTGTAGTGTAAACCCGATTGTAAACCCCACTTTTCTTAAAGTCCAGATTTTTCTGGAGCACATTTTATAGTCCTTTTCTTTTATTTTAACAGCGCTTTAACTCTTATTGACGAGAAAAGGCTTCTTGGTCATCTTATCACTGGATTTCTGCGTAAGGTAGGTGTGTTGAATGCGCCTTGATGACTTGTTCTTACTGATGATGATGTTCTGATGATGTCGGAGAGAAAGGGACAAGGCAACCATGTATCAGAACGGAGAGTGATCGTGGGTTGAAACGGTAACTTAGCAGAAGTATAGTTTCCACTTCCGATATCACTTTCTGTGTGTTTAGTTGCCTCCTTTCCGTCAAAATACATGTGTGACCAAGAAAAAACAAGGGTACTGTAGGTTGCGTGCAGGGTAAACCATGTAACGGCGTTGCCTTGTAATTCGTTGTCACGTCTTAATGTTGCAGATTGACTTTGGTCGTGATTTTGAAAGGCAGTTGGATTCGTATGTGGATGCTCGTTCATCGTTCTCGAATCTGGAAAGTGTCCTAGTAATGCTCGTTCAGGTAGTAGCAGACAAACAACCAAGCTTTGAATATTGGGTGTGGAGGTTCCCGGGTGACTAAGGTCCTGTCTTACCTTGATCTTTTTAACAGAGTGTGAACTTGCTGGCCATGAGGACTCGCCAAGTAGTAAAAGGAAATCATACTCGAAAAACCTCCTCATTTATCAGGGTAAGAATGCTCTATACATCAGCAAATTCTCTGAAGCATGACCGGGGCAAACAGTCCAAAATATCCTAAATCTTATTCTGAATTTTTGGTACATGTATTAATTTTCTGAACAATTGTCTTCTTGACCGAGGTTTTTAAAATTGTTTCCCCTTCTGTGAACATGGTTTATAGCACGGCAATGGCTATCATAAGCGGATTCAGAGGGGGGGGTCTAGGGGCTCCTCCATAGCTGACAAATGTCCTTTCTGCTCTTTCTGAATTATCTGGATCCGCCCCTGGCTATGATTAACCTTTCTTGGTTGAAATGTTAGGGGTCAATTTGTAAGTGTAATTGTAATTGTAAAGAATTTGTAATTGTAATTTGTAATTATAATTTGCTCACCAACGGAGCACTTAGGAGTTCTTATGAACTCGTTGAAACGTGTCCTTGCGTTCAAGATCGAATTGGAATTTGGACATGTTGGTTTTTGAGGAGAGGGGAAAACCGGAGTACCCGGGGAAAAACCTCTCCCAGCAAAGGAGAGGACAAACAACAAACTCAACCAATATATTGCGTCGACGCCGGGATTTGAACTCGGGCCACATCGGAGGGAGGCGAGCGCTTTCACCACTGCGCCACCTTGGCCCCCCTTAGCTGTTTGCACAAATCATTTCTTATCTTTCCCGGCAAATCGTCGAAAATTGCGTACAGTCATTGTACATTAACCTGACTCCGCTCTCAATGTACCAGATTAAAGGAAAATATATTGAAAATAAACCACTATGTAAGAGACACGGAACTAGGATTTAGCTTCTTTTGGAGTTTTAATTGTATCTTTCTACACTTCCGCAGGCTTGTGTGGCGTTCTGTTTCATCACTATCCCCTCCATAGATGATGTTTTCCTCCGCCTCAAACTCTACCTCCTGTCCGGGCAGGTTGCCATGGCAAACCAAGCCCTAAGTCAAGGTGAGCAGCGGTAAACAAAAACGCGACCAAACCAACTGAAACCTCACTGAAATACTGACCTCGCTTCTTCCAACCTTTTTGCGATTATTCCGTCTTGTTCAGTTTTCTGAACGTTGAGAGGGGAATGCGTCTGCGTCAAGACAGATGCAGTAACATTTTTTGGCATGCTATTCTCGTTCTCAACAATCCTAAAAGTTGCCATGGTTGTTTCAACATGTCGTAGTTGTGCAGAAGACGGCAAAGAAATTTACAGAAGAAAGCGTGTTGAAACCTGCAAAGTTTTTTTGAGCAATTAAACCATTGTTTTTTGACGCTCCCGATACCGTCGCCGTAGATGTTTCGCAAAGTCCCTGTTTCAATGCCATACGAACAATTTCTCATTCCCGGCTTAGTTTTCTAGGAGCGTACAGATTTTAGTACACGCCCCCGAAGCTAAAGGTTCCTGCGAATCCGATTGAACTATAATTTACCATGTTTTTTTCTACTCTTTCAGCGGATGCCTTTTTCAAGGCCTCCATTAGTCTTATTCCAGAAGTACCTCGTACGATTGGTAAGTCTGGGGCTCAGTATTGAGTTGTTGTCCTCTCCTTGATATTTCCTGATTCACAGAACGTTAAAGGGTTGATGATGATAGCATTACAGTGGAACCCTGGTCTAAGGACACCCGCTTAATACGGACAGGTCATAAATTTTCTTTAGAATTAACCGGCTTGTTACGGACACCTGTTAATACGGACAACGGACACTTTTCTGTTTTCCGAGCCACAAACTCTCCTGTATTTTGAACCCCGCTTTTCGGACACTGGTTATCCGTGCACTGTCTATTCTCATTGTGTGCTAAATGTCAACATTGTACTCTGTTCAAAAAATGAATTTCTACGGGTTAATACGATTTTATTTCATTACTCAGCTCGTCTTTCGTCCGCTGTTTGACCCTACTACTGTGGCTCTTTCAAAAACGTTTTCTGCCTCCCATTAAACCATTTTCACTTGCTTGGCTTTCTCCTTCAGTCACTCGTTGCTCCTTTGTATCTTTATATCGATAACACATGTGTCTGTGACTTTATTTTCAAAGAACCCGCTTAATACACTCACCTGATTTTCTGAATTTAAGGGATGTTTGTTATAGTCTGATGGGTAAGGGCAGTACTTGGTACAACCTCATTTTAACACTGAGTGGATGCATAAATCCTTTTCATTTATCGCTAGCAAGCTGAGGAATAAGATATCGTTATTTATTAGAAGCTTCGATAATCTTTAAGTATTTGAAAAGGCTCTACAAAAGTTAAATTTAGAATCTCTGTACCAGCTTTTAACTTTTATTTGTAACTGGAGTGATTTTACTTAACCCGTGAAACAATATCTGACAGTTAGTGCCAAATCGTTACAAGCTAACAAAAGAAAACAATGAAATTAGAGTGTAATACTGCATAGTAGTCTACTATCTATTTCACCTTTGAAGTAAAATCACTGTAACTTATTTTATCATTACTACTATTTTTAATATATGAATATATATTTTTATGTTGTAAATAATAGATATTGGATCTTACGTAGTTTTAGTTTTTACTTAGGTCTTTTTTCTATATCACGTCCACGTTCGAACGAGCTTTATTGTTAGCTCCTAGGTGTTTACGTGCACAAATAAACTACTTATTTACCTACCTACCCTGATAATAAGGACACTGTGGCGTGTCCCCTTGTTGTCCGTATAAACCGGATTCCACTGTAGTAGTCTTGGAAACTAAACAAATACTTTCTTCCGTTTAGCCACACCATATCGTTGACGAGAACAGTTCATTTCCAGAACGCATGATAAAAAAGGCACTAAAAAGGGACAAATGATGTTGATCTTCTGGATTCAGGGGGATTATTTTGCATATTTACTATTGGAAATCCGGGATACCTCTCTTGTTCCGTAGTGCGTCTAAAAATATTTCGTTATGATGGAACACCTTACGCCTAGTAAAGCACTTAAGGTTACTGTAACATCAGTAAACGTAAATGAGAGCAAACTCTCCTTAGACTGATCTATTTATCATTTAGAAATCGATCACAAGGTGAAGCCCTCGGAACCATTCCTTGTGGAGTACATGAACAATTTCTTTTCCACTCTGTTGGTGGTACCGGTGGGTGGTGTAGTACTTGTGTTATAGTTAGAACAAGCACTACTGCCTTATTCTTGTACTTGCAGTAGTACGAGTACGTCTCAGTTTTCAGAATATAAAAAGTCCTTCAGTTTTTCCGTTGTTAGTAATTTTATTTGTTTGTTTTCTTAAACTTTTGTTAGTCTGCTTATACGCGGTTCAAAATATGATTTATTTCAAATATTTCAGTTCAAGATCAAGGTGATTTTTATGTAAGAAGTAAGAGAGGTTGGTGTCAAAATATATCCATCCACCACTGTTAATTGAGCTGATCTTAGTGTTTTGTTGATTGTAGGATTCACCTGATCAAGGAGCTTTGTATCTGGTGCGAGGTCTGCTGAATGTTGTGCAGGAATACACCTGGGAGTTACATGGCGGCTCTAAAATGACCATTTATCTCAACGCCATTGGCCTTCTTTCCGCCATGAGTCAGGTTAGCTTTAGTTTTTTAGAAGACGGCCTCACTTCATTTTGATCGCCAGTTACAAAGCCACTCTGACCTGTGTCAATACCTTATTTCCCCAGGATTATTTCATCTATCACGTCGAAAAAGGTAGGAATTTTTTATTTGGATGCGACTGAAACACTCTCAATGTAAGATAAAACTCTGCCTATTGACACAAATTTTCTCTTTCTTTCTTTTTGTCCGCAGTGGATTCAAACGACCGACTTTACGGTTGTGACAAGAAGTTTCTGGCGGAAATCAGTCATATGGTTTCTACGTTAATGGAGGCAGTATTTGAGCATTTGAAATCTCTAACGTCTGACGAAGTAAGTGCAATTTGTCCATCAGTTGTTTGAAGTACTCTGTCTTACCGTATGTTTTGATGTCCTTAAATCAGCCTCAGTTTAAGAACTCACGCTTTGAGGATACGAAGGTAACAGATGAAATCAGAACCAAGGCTAGGTTGGGGGGTGGGGGTTGGGGTGTTCTGTCATACTTTTTTTAGATCTCTTTTACGTTATACTCCTTCGCGTCAAAGGAAGCTGGAAAATAGAACGCCTCTGTAATAATTTGACGTCATGTTATTTGTTGTTCTGTATTTCCCAATTAGGAGTTAAAAAAGCAGGCGGCAATTGCCATTGGATTCTTTAACAGGTAAATGCTCAGTATCTTTCCGTAAACACCGCTTGAGTCAAAAATAAGAACCGATGACGTAGCTAAGTGGGGTCTGTTCTTGTTTATTATAAGGATGGTGTGCCACGCTGACCTTTTGCAGGCTCAGTTGCAAACCCTGGCGCTGAATTTGTGGAATCTCGCTCAGAAGCACGGTTTTGGCAACACTAAATACACAGTAAGTATTTCGCTGGGTGTATTAGTACTTTAAAATGTGGTTTTAATCTCGCAGTCTGAGTGAAATACTAAACTGTAAATATCTAAATGAGGGCAAAAAAAAATTGCCTTTCATTTGAGTGTCAATGTATTTAGCACGGTAGTACTAATTGGGAACCGCCATTTTACTTGGTCATCCGAGCCACGCCAAGGTTTAGCCATTTGTAGGGCAAAGGTAGTGCTTTCATTTGTCAGTCATTTTAAGACCCTGAGGGTTGGTCCTGTCCCGGGAATCGAACCCGCGACCTCCCGCTCTGCCGTCAAGCACTCTACCGACTGAGCTAATCCAGCTGCGGCAATTGAACAGTGCTTTCCTTTTGAATTATCTCGAATCGGACGCTACATTATGCAGCGCGTACGCGAGTGAAGCGCTAAGAAAGGTTAAGTGAATGTTGTACATTGATGATCGTGTATTTGGACGTCAACAGGTTCGCACTTTGGAGTACGTAAAGCAGAAAGGAGCCTCTGGGAGCAAGGAATTTGCCGCGATAGCTCAGAAAATGAACCTGCAGTCAAGAGCCTGATACAAGTCCTCAGTGGAATTGAACCATTTTATTGATTAGTAGAAACAGTTTCTTGAGGACGATACATGTTTATACTACTGGCGGTGATTTAAATCCTTTTTACTAAGGGACCTGGGAAGATTTGAAGCCCCAGTCCGTTTGCTCAAGGTTGAACAGTGAATGAGTAATTGTAATGGTGTTGTTATGCCCAGAGATGCAAGTAATATCGAATTTTACAATTTGGCAAAATCTCACCAAATCTGTTTAACTGATACTCTGAGCTTGGTGAAATTTTCGTTATATTCACGGTGCCTCTTTCTTTACTAAATTATCTGTGTTTCTGGTGCTATCTGGCTTCATTAGTTAAAAAGTGAAACCAAGAAGACCATATAGGTACTTCACCTGGGGTCTGACAATGAAACTGCGGAAAAAAGGTTGTGATTGCGAAATCCCGTTCTGTCTTACTCACATTAGAGACTGAACTAACCCAGTCTATACCAGACTTATGCGCGCGCAGATCCAAACTACGGTGACACTGTGTTCCTTTGAATATTGAAAATAGTAACTTGATAGATTATTTTATTGATCAGATTTTAAATAGCTTTTTTGCATTGCAAATGTAATGTGTAAAAGAACAAAAATACAGTGTAAAATAATAACTTAAGTCTATTTTTACAATTAAAGAACGTGTTTCTTACTGAATCGTTTCTTGGTTTTGGGAAAGGGGGTTGGCTTTATCTCTTTTTGGTGCAAGATGTATTTTCCGGAGGGGGAATTTCTACGGGAGGTAGTTTGTGTCCACCCCAGCTGAAGATGCAGACGGTTAAGCCAGCACCTCATGCATGTACATACACTGCGGCCATGTGAAGTTTAAAAAAACCTTTTCCGAGAGAAAAGAGTTAAATGCCCGCCAAACTCCTTGCAGTAGATAAACTAAATATAATGAAATATTTCTGAACAGGACCCTATGCAATTCAATCTTTAATAATTTACCGCTTGCTTTGCTGGTTGTAATCTTTATAATATCATAAGTGACGAATTACTCCTTAATTTTGGCGCGAAATTTCAGCGTTAATTTGTAATTTTACATGTGAAATTACAAAATTGCCATGACAACCCGTCCGTACGTCTCAGTGTCAAGATGGCGACGAAGTTTTAAAATGCCGTGAATGAAGATGTCAGGGCACAAAAAGACGCTTTAGAAAACCTGAACACACAAGAGAACATCAAGAAGGATTCTAACAGGTATTTTGCCGAAAAAGTCTGAAAAATTCTGAACTTTATAAGCCAAATTTAAGGTCTAAACATTTGAGA
Source organism: Porites lutea (assembly GCF_958299795.1). Taxonomy (NCBI): domain Eukaryota; kingdom Metazoa; phylum Cnidaria; class Anthozoa; order Scleractinia; family Poritidae; genus Porites; species Porites lutea. The sequence continues at coordinate 562,320 of NC_133206.1, forward strand.
GAGTGGAGTTCTCGATCGATACGATCCAGGATAAACATGTCAAGAATCCAAGATTGCTAACGTAATTCGTCACCCATGATATTAATAGGTAATCAAATGTTATACTCGTGAAATTAGGGAATAATTTCACTTGCGTTTTGTCCAAATCCTAATAATTTCCCGAGCCTTCAGGCGAGGGAAATTATTAGGATTTAGACAAAACGTAAGTGAAATTATTCCCTAATTTCACTCGTCACCATTTGATTACACTTATATTTCAAGCATTATTCTTTTTCTGAGGTCCAGATGGGGAATTAACATTTTAAGTCACGAAAGGGCATGCCATATTCGGGTTCTTTCGCATGTTTTTGGTAGTGAATAAAGGGCCATGCTGGAGGTGGGTTAGGTGGGGTTGACCCTAACCTCAAAGGAAATCGAAGGTCCTAATATGAAAGAAAGGATTTTTTGTCTGTTTGGTTGCAATAATACATAAATATATTTACCTTTTAGCTTAAATAATTAATATGTTCACTTTCAATTATTTGTTTATGTCCTTATCTAGTCTCTGGGACACAATAAAAAACACCTAGTTATCAGTATTTGTCATTTTTTTGTTTTAATAGTTAAAATTGTTTACGTACAGTGTTAAGATAAGTTCGTTTTTTAAAATTTTGCGTTAGTTTTAGAATTTCTTTGTTTTAAAATTTTTTTCCCTTCCTGACGTAAATTTCCTTTATTACAAAGCAATTTTATCCTTAACAAAAGGTTATTTCTAAGTCGCGTTAATTTCAAATTAACCCAATGAACCCAATCTCTTATTTCCCATAATAAAATGGTTATTTTAATTCGCTGGTGATCGCCGATATCATTACGATCATGTCATACTATTCCTTTCTCTAAGATTCTATTTCGTATATGAACCCGTCAATCATTATTTATTACTCCACCTGTATATATGATGCCGTTAGATTTTATACATCCCTTTCTTAACACATGATTAGTTCTTGCATATTTCATCTTCAGTACAACAAAAGGAGAAAAAACGCGGAAAGTTCCGAAAGCCATTCTAAGGTACAGTTAAACCTCCATTAAGACTGTCTATTAAGCAGGCGCGGCTATCTTTTGACTGTCCCAACGAGAGGTCTACCATTGTTGCAGGCCATCAATCGTTTGATAGACTTAGTTTGGATTTATTTTCAATTAATACAGTCCGAGATAGATGGTGACGACCGATTGTGAACCAGTAATGCTTCTCCCGTCGCGCGTTTGTTTCAAAATAAAGTGATGTTTCTGCTAAAGATTATGCTAATTTATGACGAACCTCTACTGAGCGGCCAACCTCCTCTATTATTAAAGGGTAAACTGTATTTTTCCAGCAGTTGTTGTTGTTGTCAAGAACAGTTATAACTGCTTCAGTTTTATTTGAATATTTATATGCTGTGCGAAATTGTATTTGAAGATTGTTAGAATAAAGGCATGCTTTTTGTGAATCTCATTTAGCTATTTTAGTACATTAGTACTTAGCATAAGAATATTTATTTCTAAAGATATTTTTTGTAAGTAATTGTAAATTGTGTGCCATTTAAGGATTGTTTGAAGCAGTCTTGGGTATTAAATCAGGAGCACCCAGCGACGGTTTCCTCCTAAATACATTGAAAGCACTTTTTAGGCTATCCAGAGTACTTTTAGATCTCTAGAAATGCTTTCTAAGCGGTGCTATAAAATTTGTACCTGTTTGGTCATCCTAGGAGAACTTATTATTTTCCCGAAAATCCTAGATGCAATTCAACTTATTTCGAAAGTCAGAATTTTTCTGATACCTCTCTCCATCACATTTTTGAATCGGAAAGTTTTAGGCATCCTTTTTTGTACGAGAAACAGGCTAACTTGGGCGGTGAAATGTGAAAAATTAAACTTCAGAAAATCGTAGGGAATTTATTAGATAACCTTCGAAAATTGTACATGAATGGAACGGTCATCTAGAAATTTTCAGCCGTTCTCAAGTAATAGAAAATTCTAGGCAATATTTGTTTCTCCGAACAGATATTTTACAGGAAACAGTTGTTGGGTGCCCCGTGTAACTGAGCATAGTGCTATAAAAGTAAATATTATATTATTATTATCATTGCTAATACTCTCAGAAAAAGGTGTAAAATCTGGTTTTCATTGGCCCCGGGTGACAACCAGTTGCCTAGGGAAGCCAAGAAGCGTCCTTTATTTTACCTTTCCTCCCTGGCCTACATCTTGAACACTTTCCTAAGGATCCTCGCTGACCCCAGAGGGGCACATCATCTATGAATCAGTTCAATGGATGTGTCGGCACCTATGGTCCTCAGATTTTCTTTAACCTCAGCGGTATTGTCCCCAATGCCCCTACCACTATGGGTATTAACTTTTTCCTTACGCCTCACATTATTAGGATTTCTCAAGCGAGATCTTGATATTTTCTACTTTCTCGCCCTCTCTTGCTCTCACCCTTCCATCATCCAAAATTGCCACGTCTAAAGTTTGGCAGTTTTTCGCTTTTTTGTCAATGATCAATAGATCCGGTCTCCTAGCCTCAATGTCGTGGTCTGTTCGTATACTAAAATCCACAGCATCTTGTAATCCTCATTATATTTTCCACTTCTCTTTTTTGGTTCTTAATATTTTAGCTGACAGGTCCCAATTTGGATTGCTCTAGCTACGTTGTCATCTCTCTTTTTATATTCTTTTATTTTGTGCCAGTTTTGGATACGCACTTACAATATGGCTGATGGTCTCGTTGTTTTGTTTGCACAAGTTCTACATTTGGGATCGGTCTGTGTCCTGTCCATTGTTGCTTTTACATGATTTGTTCTTATTGCTTGATCTTGTGCCGTGCAATAATAAGAGACTCTGTTTCTCTTTAAAGCTCTCTTTCCTTCAACCAAGTCCATGTTTCATCGTGTCTTTGATCTTCACTCCGTCTCGCAAACTGCCCGTATAATGGCTTCTCTTTCCATCCTTGGATATTTTCAGTTCTCTTCCTGTCTTTGAAACTGGCAGCCGTTTCTTGGTTTTCAATTACTATCATTATTATTATTATTATTATTATTATTGTAGTTCGAATATGTTTGTGCTTGAAATTAATTTCTTTGATTTTATAATTGAAACGTTTTTAATTGAAATGAATTTTTTTTATCGAAATGAATTTTTTAATCGAAACAGTGTTTTTTTAATCGAAATGAATTGTAAATAGTGCTTTGACTAAATAAAAAAAATTATCATTAATAAAATCTAAAATATATTTATTATTTATTATTATTGTTATTATCAACACGTGTTCAAAACAGGACGCCAAATAAACGTAAAGCTTGACAACCGTCCACGAAGTCGATTACGTTATTTTTTATCAGTTTTCTTTTGCGGATTGCAAAAAAATTCTAATCTGAATAGCATTAAAGACATTTTTCATAATTACTTTAAATTTTTACTTTTTCCTGACAACTCTATTTACAAGTATTCATAATAGGGATGATAGACTGTGTTATTCATAATTCCAAAATTTCTAAATCCAAATATTATTGTAAACCCGTCATTCACTACTCAATATTTGCTTGTATTCATCATGATGTAGATGTTAAAGACCATTTTTAAGACAAATATTTACTTCTTTCGGGCCCATTAATGATTTAGCCTGGTAATGGGTCTATCTTGAGGCGGGGCTTTATCTTATTGTACAAGCTGTTGAGGTTGACAGTCACGATATCGCCTCGGGAATAGACAACACACAGGGTGGGATATAAATTCGCGAGCTTCGCTATCCTTCGTCCATTTTTCTTCCAGCATCGATCGTGATAGTCGCTAAGCCCAAATTTCTATTATGGAATAAACATTGATTGGAAAAAAGGGCCGCATCCAAACAATTTGGACCAACTCCGAGTTCCATTACTAACGGCTGACGCATTTACTAAATCCCTCGGTAAAAAGCATTGCCTTAGCGTGGGAGATCAAATTAGTGAAGATGACATAAGAGTTGAGGGGATAATGATAATAATTAAGATTACCTCATGTTAAATTTATAGTTTTTATTGCGCTTCGTACTTGAATACGATATTCGGGCGCCAAGTAATAGTCTTGGTCTTGGGGCGTGACTAAAACTGACATTTTCTGCCTGGGAAGTAAGACGTTTTACATGATCCAAAAAGCAGGAACAGTAAGTTTTTGTCAGGGTGATGCAAGGAATATTTTGATCGGCGACAAACTTTCTTTCTTCAGCTAGTCTCACACAGTTTGTTCCTTCGAGAGTATTAATAATTTATTGAATTTTAGGTGACACAAATGATGTGTGATGAAGTTCTTACCATTCTTCTGTTTCAGCAACAAGACATCAGTTCTATCGGCCGCTATTCCAGCCGCGCGCCTCGAATCATGTAAGTTGGTTTGTCGCTGTTTTTCTCAATGATTTTAATTCTGAATCTGGGTCTTAACGTGTTGGTGGCCCTTGCTGTGACGCGCTTCAAACGAAAACAACCGCTGATCAACTACCTTTTCCTCAACTTATCTTTGTCTGATATGTTGGTGGCAACATCAGATTAGAATATTTAACAATTAATGAATGAGGCTGAGTATCTTACGAAGAATTATGGAGATCGAGGAGGGTGTTATCCGTCGAAGCCGTAGGCCGAGGCGGATAACACCCTCCGAGATCTCCATAATTCTTCATATGATACGAAACCCGAATTCAATAATTGTTTTATTATTCATTCAAAATAATTCCTAGTTTAAAAACAAAGCTAAAGCATGCTTACCTCCATCGATGTTAAAGGGACAGTGTCCCGATTATGCGCACGCGAGAGCGTCGTCTGTTTTTTCTTCAAAAGACAATAGAACTGTCATATTGACTCGACAAAATTTCCTTCCGGACCACACCGCCGACGGAAATTTGTTGTTTATATTCTCAAGTAATTTTTTAGACTTTCGAAGAAGTCTTTTGTCTTATATAAAAATTTGGCCCGCGGTTCGAAGACTCATCGCGATTTTATCGCTAGCTGGGCCGCTTGGCGACCCAAAAATCTCGTTCCGCTCGCTTTAAAAACATATTTTCTTATTTGAAACTTGTGTCAGAGGTTAATTGCTCCAAGTCCAGTAATATCTGCCTGATTTGCTCGCGTTCTAGCCTCAAACGTTTGAAAAGACGTAAATAAAAATGCAATCTCAACGCTATGAATAATCACAAAGGTTACTCAAAAATTATATTATGATTTCATGGTACTAGTTTTTCTAAACATGTAGCGCCTGTTTGTTTGATTTTGTCGGCCGTAGGAGATTCATTTAAAAGTTTACTAACGCGTCGGGGCAAAACATTCTGCTTCACGAGGCTCCCCTCCACAAAATCTCCTCAGTCACATCAATGTCTCAATGGTTTCTTCTTACATAGTCTTCATTGTTGCTGTTTCATTTCTGCGTATTCCTTTCACAATCATCTGAGCTGGTATAAAAGCTAGCAGAAGAAACACGCCTTCAGTCGGCATCATAGTGCTTCCAATTTTTTGGTCCTCCGACCAACGGCAATAAAAGTAACGCCAAAAAATCCAGATTTTGCCCAAATCGAAACTTAACAGGAACAATATATCATTGATCTGTAACCCTGGGAAGTTATAGTGTCGTATTGAACCCGGCCAAGCGCGACGCAAACGTATTTTTCAAGGTTCTCTTACTCTCCTCGCATCTTTTGATTTCGCGACATTCTGTCCAAAAATCAAAGTTTGGTGCATGCGCAGTAACGGGATACTGTTCCTTTAAGTACACCTTCGATAGTGCACGTTTAGGGTTTTTCAGCTCCGCAAATGTTCTCCAAATAGAAAATGTCGCCCTTCGAGTTGTGTTCTTTCTGTTCTTGCCATGTTTTTAGCTATAATTTCGCCTAGCCTGTTATTCTTGAAACGAGTGAAATGTCCGCCATTTTTTGTTTTCAAAAACAACTCAACTTCGTCCCCTGGTCTTCTCGGTTAACAGTGCCTTAACCTGCAAGAACGCTGCATCTTTGACGTCATTTCCATGTTAAACGCAAAATTTTTCCAAATTTGGTCATCAGTTACTGGTTATGGTGAATTATGCGTGTGCTTTTAGCCAATCAGAATTGGGGAAATATTTTGAATGAACAATAATTATATATATTTGTCTTGCTTTTTAAGCATGTCACATTACTTTTGAACTCCTGGGTAAATAAACGTATTGTTGAACGGATTAAGGAGCACGATAGGGATATACAGCTTTTACGAAATTAAACTTCAGCCGTTTCTGAACACGCTAATATGACCGGGAATTATCCTCTCTGGGACGAGGTTAAGTTTATTAACCGAGACCCTCACTGGTACACTGAGTCTCGTAGAGTTAAGGAGGCCTTGTATCCACATAAGATTTCACCCTAACAACATTAACAGGAACAGATGGAGTGGAATTGAGATTCCTACCTACAATCAGACAGCATAGCAGCTGATGATCGTTATCACAACGGACCGCTGAGGGAACAGTTTCCTCCTCTAATAATGCCAACAATACTTTGGATCGATTCGATCGAAACCCACCAACCATGAGCGAGGTTCGTGATACACCAATCACTAACAACCATGTGGCCTCTTCAAAAATTTTTCTTAAGTCTTTGATACTGCGATCCATGAGATACTACTTAGAAAGCTATACAAATATGAAATTGCGTTACCCCTAACGTAATTATGGAGCAATGTTTTGTGACCAAGAAATCTAAATAAGTTGAATTTTATTGGTCAACTGTAACATATATAGTGTAACTGAATAAACCTGAACCTGAATCGAAATCGGCAGCGTTTCTGGGTTGTTCGGTGTTCCTGGTTTGAGAAAAACCAGTATTACATGCCAAACTGAAAATTTATTTTTACATAAGCTCGGATTCCTTTGTTCTTTTCGGGGGAATATATTACATAACCCCCGAATCAACTGTCTGAAAAGCTGGGTGCGGCTTTGATTGTTTGAAGGGAAAAGCGGGGCTAATGAACAGCTAATTAAAATGCGAGGGGATTATGTATTAATATGCAAGGGGGATAAGTCACTTACACATTAATACATAACCCCTCCCATTTTAGTTAGCTTTTCATAAAAAAAAATTTACAAATGTTTATTGGAAATATTAAACACGACGCTATAATTACTAAAATTAAACTGAGCTGCGTTTCTTTTGCGCCACATTCACGGATTTTCTTAGTTGTTGGTTCATCGATTTCCACAGCCACGACGAGAGTTCGAAATTGAACAGCGTCTTTAAAATTCTACGGTTCCACGAAAGTGTCGCTGTCATGGTAAGGTGTTCCGTTCTTTAACCAGTCATCCCAAACTCGTGTACTCCATGAAGACATGTACGTGTAGTTGACCTCTTTGTGTTTTGTGGTATTCTTGCTTCATTCCTCGACTGAATTTCCTCGTGGACAGTTACAGTAGTGATCCCACGCCCGGAATCTTCTTTGTCTGTAAATATACAGGTCGGTCGAAAGATCCTCGGTGCGAAAATTGAAATGGTCAACTGCTTGCTCGTTTTCTGCACCCGCAAATGAAGATTTAAATTGTTTTCCGAAAGCTCTTGCTGTACCGCCACTGAAGTTGCTTTAGTTTGAGTAACAAACGGCTTTACTTCTGGCTCTGAATCGCTCGACACTGCTAGGCTCTTTACGCTGTTTCTAGCATTCACTGCGAACAACTAAATAAATTTGAAATGCAACTTTGAAAAACTAACATAATTAAAAAGCCGAGAAACCTGTGAATGCCACCAGTGCGAGCATGGAGTGTTAAAAAACAAAAGAAAGATGAACAATAGAGGCATTTTTCGTCAATGTATTTTTGCATCCCTTGAGGAATCATCGCCAATGTAAAAATAAGCCGTTTATCGGCCTGAAGCGAGGGGTTATGTGATTTATTCCCCTCGTGCGTTGCCCTCGGGCGCAACGCACGAGGGGAATAAATCACATAACCCCTCGCTTCAGACCGATAACCCTTACATAATACCATGAGTGCGCATTTTGTTTTAAATAGACACCTAGACTAGCCTTTGCTATTTGTGGGCAGTGAGAAAATAGAATTCTAAATATCTGAATAAACCAATAAATGAAATGAAACCAGACCAGGAACACCGGAACAACCCGGCCCAAAAACAAAAACTGTATTCACTTTTTCCTTCTGCTCCTTTCTGTAGTTCGATTTGGCACGAACTGTAATAGCACACCATTTTCGACAAAGATAAATTAGAACAAAGGGAAACTAGTTTCACCTCTGAAAACGTATAGAAACACTATTTATTCAAATATTAAGTTAATTTGGACCGTCAAACTTGACGTGATCGTGTTGCAACTCATGAACGGAACCAATGGCATACTAAGCTTTACAGCTATTCACAGAGTTTACAGCTTTTCAGGCTTTTACGTCGAAGAGGTTTGATATGTCTGATATTTAGTTTTAACGAATTAATGCCAATGCACACGTGTATTGATAAAGTGTTTCCTGTCTGATTTGGCACCGGACATCCCATCCAACTTCCTGCGGAACCGAAACTGCAAACCGCAGGAATAAGGTAATCGACAATAAATATCACGTACCGAAAACGACTGTTTTCGTATCAGTAACGTCCAGATTGAGGGACTATTCTTCAAGAACTCAAAGCTGCATTACGGTAAATGATTTTAATATTACTGTAAGCACACGTAAATGAAAATCCGGGGCATGACTACAAATGAATTCTGATTAGCATATACCATGATATAAAAGTAAGGCTTGGTTTCTTTGGTGGACGCAAGAGCATTGTTAGTGAGCAAAAACTATCGAATGTGCCGCTGAGTAATCCTGCTATTAAGTATGTCTAGTAAAGCCGGTTCCAGGCTCTCAGATATTGTTGGTTTTCACATGACATCACTAAAATTCAAACTACAAAAGTATCATCCTACCGAGATTTTACTTTCATGATGTATTAGAAAAGCTGAAAACTAATTCTCATGCAAATTTTCGCTTTAAAAGGGTTCTTGGTTATGTGATAGAGTACGCTTGAATTTCTGAGCTTTTGCGTGACGTTGGATTTACATGACGGCCAAGAGAGCTGTCATGTACGTTAAAAAAGGAATGTTTTCGGGGAAATTTTACTATCTTAACAGTTCATGTATTAGAAAAAGTATTACTTTAATGGATAGATAAATACTTTATTATAAACACCATTGCAGCTATAGGCTGAATTACGGGATATTTACAAATACTGATGATAATAAAGAGAAAATAAGAAAAATTATCTACATCTTATAGACATGGCTAAAAATAAAACTTTTCTTCAAACGGTCGGTTTTACATAGGGGGAGAGTGAAATCACTTTTGCGTCTCAGAGCATATTTACAACTCTTCCTTTGGGGGAGGAGGCTATGGAGACTGTGGGTGGGGTTACAGACGATCTCGTCAAACAGATCGATTGAAATCTTTTCTCTCCTCTCATGAAGTTTCGGTAGGCCAACTGTTTCTAGTACTACACTATATGACAGGTCAGGATGGATGATTCTGAAAACCCTTCTTTGGATCCGTTCCAAATCTTCACTGATGTAGTTTGGTAGAGAACGATGGAATACAGGACTTGCTTATGTTTATGAGTTCCTCGAGGAATAAATTCACCCTTTTGTACCAAAACTCGTTAACAGATGTTTTTGTTGGTTTCCGTCCGCCGTGTTGGCGTCCATCCAGGTGGGCACCAGCATGGCGTCTCCCTACAAATCTCAATAAATTTGGGTAATACATTTCTTCGGATTTCTCGTATACGGAATATTCTTCTGACCTGAATCTTGGCGAGGGACTTAAGACTTTATCTATTGAACGAGTTTGATTTTTATTTTGATCTACTTTGAATGGCGTGACATTGAAAACCAGCAATTGGGGAAGACGCGAAAGTGAAAGGTGCGCGAAAAGTTGACCGAGCGGGAAAAAGCCCGTCCTCTCCTCAGTTTCCTCCTGTTTTCTTTTGTGTTCGCACTTTCTCAATTCAGCGGACCCGACTATCTGAGAGCCTGGAACAAGCTAAGTAAAGCACGAACTTTACGACCGTTTCCAACAAAGAATAACAGCCAATTTGCGTGGTGTACAATAAAAGCCTTGCCAACTTTAGTCATAGGAAGCTTAAGCAACGACGACGGCGAAGGCAACGAGAACGGCAAAAAAGCAAAACAACGATTTTGCACGTGCATCACGCTTTTTTGTACGTTTCTTTGCCGTCGTTGTACGATTACGACGTGAAACGGAGTAAGACAACGACCCTCTTTTTCTTTTCCTGATTATTGATAAAGTCCTTTAGAATTCAACTCCCGATAAATTCGCCAAGATTTGACGAAATGAACGAGATGAAATAAGCGCGATAAAGTTTGACGCAGCGCGAACGCACTTTTTTTTAGTGACGTTTTCGTAGCCGTCGCCGTAGTTGTTGCTTAATATTAAAGAAAGAGGCCTACGAGTCACTGGTAACGAGGACTGTCAATCAACTGTGTCAAAAGTCGACAAGAATCAAAAGTCATGTTTGGATAAAATGGGCAAAATTCGCGAGTTTCAGCCTTTAAAATTACAATCCTGGACAAAAGTCCTTGGGACAGTACTGCAACATTCATATTTTTCTGTCATTTATCGGTTCCCTCTAAAAACAGCTGGTGCATCCTTTTCGAAATTTCCTTGCAGTTCTCCCTCCCTTCACCCTATAAAGAGTTAAAACTCTGAATACACGCGTCCAACATTGTTTGTGGGGTGAGGGGAGGGGTTAAACCTGTGTTAATTGGAAAACGCCCCAGAGATGTAACTCTCCTGAAAGTGTACCTTTTAAAGAAATCACCAAAACAGAAACAACCAACAATTGAAAACAGCTAAGATACCAGAAGCCCGTAATGGCAACAAGACCAAAAAATGAAAGCGATCTTAAAATGGCTCAAACCAGAAAATCATAAAGCCCAGTGTATCTCTCCTGAAAAGATTCCAGCATCAAAATTCACGAGTAAAACACAATGGCGCGTTTGCAGGTCCAGCATCATTCGACACTGTTGAATCGGTTGATGTAACGATCTCTTTCTGAGTACAGTATGTTGCCCAGTATCCGGACACTTCAGTTTAACATTGCAATAACTTTCCTGTGTTGGTCGCAAGAGCTCTGAAATTTGGCCCAGAGAAAATCTATTTAGTCTTTAATATGACGAAAGACAGTTTAACTTTTTTGCTTTGTTTCCATCGCGAAATTAATATTTTTGCGGAGCTCCTATGTTGCCCAGTATCCGGACAGCTGGCCCAGTATCCGGACACAACAATAACAACGTAATTGTACATAAATATTAGCCATGGAATGTTTATTCCCCTCAACAGAACGGCGTCTTCTGCGACTGTTTCGCAAGTTTTCAACTCGCCAAAACCTTCATCTTAAAGCTTAAATGTTCAGCTTTCATTCGAAATACTTCGTTTACCGATAACTGAAAAGGGCGCCTCAAAAACTGAGTTTTTGTTATAAGTGTCCGGATACTGGTACCGTCCGGATACTGGGCAACATACTGTAGGGCACAAACGCAGCAAATGAAAGATTAAAAACGAATTCGAATCAAGGCCAGAAACTCAGGTCATTTTCACCTTCTAACCCATTGATATAACCCTCATGGCAGGCACAAAAATGGGGAGCGGGAAGGGGGAGGGAGAAAAGCGCAAATCCCTCTCCCCCCTCCCTTTTTCTCTTTCTCCTTATCCCCTACCCCTTTTGACGCCTGCTTCGAAGGCGGCTTCCAAGGCTACATTGAGAAAACTTTTGGATCAGTTTTCTGAAAAGTAATTTAGTCGCAACAGTGAAATCATCACATCTTCTGTTGGTGAAGAATAATACTCTTTTCAACTTTATTATGGAATGGTTTATGATGTTTGAATGTGCTGGGTTTTCATATACGTTACCGAAATTCTTGCCCCAAGAGACGTTCCTCTTGAGTTTGCTCTAACATTCTACGCGGCGGGAAAGGTTTTGTCGAGTACCAATTACCATGTATTTTGTCTTTTCCGGATGGGCAGTTGCCATATTAGAAATAAGATCCCGCTGAAGGTGTGGCCGCTCCAGCATAGAAAGTAGCATCATCAGCTAATAGGCCATTTTTATTCTTCTAGGTTAAGTTAAGGGCAGGTCGTTGATAAACAGGAGGAAGAGGACAGGGCCCAGAATTGAGCCCTAAGGAAGTCCAGCACTCAATACTTCACTATCGTTGTCTCGTGTTCCTGTCCTCCACAAAACGTGAAATAAGGTACTTTTACGTCCTATTCGGGTAACGAAGGCAAAGAATGTACAAATTAAAAATGCGTGATGCACGTGCAAACCTATTACTTGTTTGCCTTTTCTCGTGCCGTCAATGTCGTTGTTGTTTGCTCCCTTTTGAAGAAGAAGACGTAATATTGCTCGTTTAGATTAAAAGGGGATCCCGGATGTTGGCCCAGCATCATCCAACACTGTCGGTTAGTATAGATCCCTTTAAGCGATCGCAGAATTGTGACTCATTTAGACCTTATCCAACGGCCAACACCTCGATTTAATAACATCCTAAATGCCACATGTTACCTCCAATATTACTGAGCGAAATAACATTTATCACCCTCGTGCATGTGGTGAATCATGACTTAGGGAAGTCTAAGCGATACGAACGCGATAATTTTCTAAAGTTGCTTTTTCTTTCTTACCTTTTTTTTTGGAGATATCAACGGCTGCTACAAGGAAAAGATTGTGAAGTAATTAGGCCAAATTTAGCAGCACTTTTATGTTTTCTAATGCAAGGAAAGGCCAATAGTTCGTGTCGCATTTTCTGCGGGGCTTCTTTTGGGCGAAACGAAAATAAAATGAAACTTGAACGGAAATATTTATCCGCATAATGTGGAGCTTTACATTTTATCTAAACAAAACAAAGCAAACATAGCGCAGAAAATCACTTGCCTTCAGTTTAATTACAGCCATGACAGGTGCTTGTCAAATGGCTTATTTTGCCGGACTTTCGATTCAGGGCAGATGAGTGTGCGGCGTACGTCGGTCCAACTAATATAATTTCAGTTTCGTGATGACCACCTGACCAAGTTTGGTGTAGAAAACAAGACCACACTACAAGAAACTTTCAACTGAAGGTACATAGCTGCGAGTAACAACGTTCATTGTTCTAAAAATGCTTTTATACTTGTTTAGCAAAGCCATTTACTACTCCCTTAGTATCAGACTTTTCATCGGTGGCTTCTTATAATAACAAACAGCTCTCTGCATTCTTATTTTATCTGTACGGATAGGAAAACATATTTTTACTATTCATAACCTGTCGCAACTGTGAATGTACATTGACTTGTTGTCGTCTATCTGTTTTAGTGTAAGACACAGGACATAAGGACATTATGTGAATTCCCTGAAAAGCAATTTATCCTACAAAACAAAATTAATACAAGCTGCTTTGGGGAAAAACAATGCGTTTTCAAACTCTTTTATTGAATTGTTCATTATCTTGACATTTGATTGCCAATCCCCTCGAATGCAATTTTAAAACGCTGTGGCGAAGCTATTATCAATGCCTCAGAAACGAAATTAATTTTTGTTAGTATTTATTGTCAATGACGTATGCCATACCCTACTAAAACTGAAAATGACAAATATATTACTTTCATTCACTGTATTTGAAATCAAGACGGAATGTATTTATGCATAGGATCTTTGACCTCAGATCTAAGGTAAGAAACAAACGTGCCTAATAGAATTAGGTTCAGGATTATGTTTCTTTTTACAGTTCGCTTCTGGAACTTAAGTTATCCATCATTCACAGCCTTATATTCATTGTTCATCACTACTGAAACTTAGATATTTCGCTGCAATGCTTCTGGCTGAGTTGACCAGAAGATCTGAGGCTCTGGTGACGTGAAACGCCAGGCGTCAGTTTGTAACACGTGACCAAGTTTTTCCACTACTGTTTACTGTAGAGATATGAGATAGATCCATGCCATTTTTTTCCACAAGAATAAATTTTGGAAAGTTTCTATCCGCTCATTCCTTAGTTTGAGAAACCCTGGGCCTAGACGAGAACTAAATAAAAAAGATGAATGTTCTTGTTGGTGTTTAATTAGTACAAACTTGATATCTTTTGAAAAGGAAAGATTTGTGAAACACGAATTGAGATTGTTAATTTGTGATTTTCAATTCTTGAGGAATCAAACATTGAAAATCAGGATTGTGAAGTTTTGATTTTCAATTTTCAATTTGGAATCAAAGTCAAAGGGACGAAAACCACACGGACCCAGGGGCACCCAAGGACGATTCCCTCCCAAAATGCATTGAAAACACTTTTTTAAACTATCCACGTTGCGTTGCATCCAAAAAACGGCTGCGAGCGAGACAAGAGTACTTTTAGACCTTTGCAAATGCATTCTAAGCGACCCTCTAAAATTTGTATCTGTTCGGTCATCCTAGGGGAACTTGAGTCTTCTCGAAACTGCAAGGGCTTTGGAATTATTTTCCCGAAAAATTTAGATGCAATTCAGCGCATTACGAAAGTGAAAAGAATTTTGATTCCTCTTTCCATCACATTTTTGAATCCGAAAATTTTAGGTTTCCTTTTTCCTACGAAAAATAACCTAGCCTGGGGTGTGAAATGTGAAACATTGAACTTCAGAAAATCGTAGGGAATTTTTTAGATAAGCTTCAAAAGCTGTACATAAATGGAGCGGTCATCCACAAATTTTTAGTTGTCCTCAAGTAATACAAAATTCTACGCGATATTTGCTTCTCCGAACAGATATTTTACAGAAAACAGTAGTCGGGTACCCCTGAAGTTTATAGATCTCCACAGAAGTTGCAAATCAGTAAATATTAAATTCAAACATACATGTACACACAAACATCCTCTGCTCGCGTATAGCTTGGCTGGGTGATGCGGGCGGGGGAAAACATAAGGTAATTGACTAGGAATCAATGACCTGGCAATTCAGGGATTTTTGAACAATAACACTCGACAAAGATAAGCCGGTCGTGACTGTAGACGGCATGAATAATTCGAATTCTATTTCATTAAAAAATGGCTTAAAGCATCTCAAGGTGCGGTAATCTACATTGTATATTTTGTTTTGAATACAATCAGATAGTAAACCGAACACGTACTCGATGCATTCTTTCTTTTTCAACTTGATTCCAGTTTGTGCCTTTTTGGAGGGGGCTGCGGGAACAGTGCTTTGGAACTAGAAAAAAGGCGGCACATAAAGGAAAGTTGCGTTCTGTAGATCCCGAATTTAAGTTGCCATGGGCACGGTACCAATCCTGTATTCTGGCGTTACTAAAAGAAAAAAGTTGTATTACGTTTACAGTTTTTAGTGCTTATTGTAACAGTTGAACACAGTGCTCGATCGTGAACATGGTCTTCCCTCAGTTTGGCAATCACTTAAAAGAGATCGAGGAGCTCTTTCAGGGAAGCAAGATACTTTACCTGGTCCAATAATAACATGTATAACAATAGCTATTAATGGAGATTTAAGAATGCTGAGATGTAAGTTATTCCAAAGCTTTGGTGCAACAATGCAGAGCGCCCGATCTCCATAAGTTTTAAGTTTAGTCAGTTACACCGTTTGGAACGTAATACCGAAAAAACTTTCGATCTTTCGATGACTCAGCAGACTAGAAATGTAAGACGGTGCCTTGTCGTTGAGTAACATTTTTTTCTCGCGAGGCCATGCAATGAAATGTTTGGATCTACGACAATGTCTCTGAATAGAAATATTTCCTATTTCAGCCATCGATAGTAGAAAGACTGCTATGCATGCTTCAACCCTCGGCTTTTTATCACAAGTTTACCGTAATTACATAAAATATTTGTTATCGATTTTAAGGTGACAATAACGGGGTCTTAAAATTCTTCTTTTCCTTTTTCTCTTTCAGAAAAGTTAAATCAGTGGCTAGTATTCCAAACGCCTCAAATTATGGAAATTATTTTGCTGTTGTTTTTCTCAGTGATTATGATTGTGAATCTGAGTCTTAACATGTTGGTGGTCCTTGCTGTGACGCGCTTCAAACAAAAACAACCGCCAATCAATTACCTTTTCCTCAACTTGGCTTTGTCTGATATGTTGGTGGCAACATCTTTGATCCCCCAGTACATTATCAGACCTGTGTTTACGCTTCCAGACGGATGGGCTGGCACTTTGCTTTGCAAGCTTTTTGTTGGAGGTTTCACGATGTGGGTGGCAGGATGTGCTTCTACTACTATTCACGTTGTCATCGCTCTGGAGCGTTTTTATGCCACCCGCTTAGGAAATCGCGCGCGGAAACTTCAAGGAAGAAAGTTGAAGATGGCTATTGGATTGGTTTGGATTTATGCTGTGTTAACGGAGATTCCTCCATTTTGTGTAATGACATATGATAAAAGTCGCAAATCTTGTTTTGAAAAGTGGCCGAATCAGCTTCATGGAAAGATTTACACCGTATTTACATTTCTAGTAGATTTTGCTATTCCCCTTATTATTATGGCCGCTCTCTATTCTAAAACCTTGATGGTTTTGTGGGTGGATTCTAAACGCTCGAAAACTTCATTATCGGCAGTGAAGACACGGAAACGAGTTACAAAAATAGCTATCATAGTCACAGTGCTACATGCCTTATGTTGGTTTCCAGATGCGACATCATATCTACTAGTGTATCATGTGCCTGGTTTAGTGGAGTATGGTTCAATTATGTACCACGCATGCGTGATACCGGTCGCAGTGGGCACATGTTTGAATCCGATTGTTTACGCTTTGCAGAGTTCAAGATTCAGGATGCAGATTAAAAATATGGTTCGTTGCTTCAATGTGATGAATTCCAAGAAAGTGTTTGTTCAGTAAACTCGACGGCTTTGGAAAACTCCAAACCCACTTATTAAATGCATTAGAATTTAATGCTGACTTGAATGGTATAAGTGTAGCAGGAACTAGAGTAGCTTGATCTGGTCGTCTTAATTTCAATCAAGATATCACTGCTAATAATACAGAATTTTTTTTAGCAAATCCTGGCGTGGACGCCATATCTGGGTTGAGTTTGTTGCTTGTTCTCTCCATTGTTCCGAGAGGTTTTCTCCGGGTACTTTGATTTTCCCTTCACCATAAAAACCAACCACTTCAAATTTCCAGTTCGATCTTTAACACACGGACATATTAAAAAAACTCCTAAACTCTTGGGTGCCAAATTACAATTTTTCAGGATATCTAAAACCAGAAGAGTATATATGGAATAGCTTACAGCCAGCATAACTGACTAATTTCATTCACCAGCGAGCTGAGAAAAATAGTTATACATGGACGCTTCGAGAAATTACTTCATCGTTAAAAACACTATAATTCTCAATATTGAT
Source organism: Porites lutea (assembly GCF_958299795.1). Lineage (NCBI taxonomy): Eukaryota > Metazoa > Cnidaria > Anthozoa > Scleractinia > Poritidae > Porites > Porites lutea. Next base: position 579,656 of record NC_133206.1, read on the forward strand.
GCAGGCCTACAAGTGGACATAAAACTCAGGGCCCAGTTGTTCAAAGGCCGATTAGCGTTAAGTTATCTTAACCCAGCGTTGATTAACCCGGTCCAGTATGTTATAGTTGTTTACTTTAATAAAGAAAATGAAGATCAGTAAATTTACACGTGAGATTTTAATTGAGCTTAAAAGGCTTTTGATAGTGTTTATCGCTCTATGCCTTTCATAAAACAAATTTGCCTTGTGAATTTAAGGGATGTTTAAACGGGGAAATGGAAATTGAAAAATTGTGAACAATTCCCTTCTTGCCCGACTGGGACAATCAGAATCGTTAAGAATGGTGACGAGTATGATATCCTACACCTCGACCATTTCCAACTTCTCCACAATGCCATTTGTTTTTCCCAAGAGAATTGACGAAACTCATTCAAAAAAAATGTAAGGAAAACAAATTGTATTACGGGGAACGTGAAAGTCGCAGATTTGCGCTACACCGTTATGTTTACCCAACACTTCAGTATCATCGCATGAATAATTAAGTTTTCCATTTGTTCGATATCTTTTCCTCTTTGAGTTAATTTGATACTGCATTAGTTTTTTCAATGAACTTTCATGCTGCAACTGTCTACATTTTCCACCGTTTCCTTCTCCTTTTTAGTGTGCTCTGTCACCTGACTAGATAAGGTTATTCGTTTGCGCGTAAAGGTTTTCTTTGATTTAATAGAAAAGTGCTAATAATTCGCTGTTGTTTGTTTTGGGTTTTCTCCCTCGGGTGCCAAGAATTAATGGCGAGAGGGTTAAAAGGCTCGGATTTACGTACTTTCGTAAAATACGATTTTGTGGTCACGGATCGGAACTTATCACAGCCGACCCGCTGCAAAGGTTACCTTCTGTAGACAAAAGTATGAAGGAGCAATTGGCACTTTTTACAAAAACGTTGTCATTGTTTTCACAAAATTATAGATAAACTATTTAAACAATGCCCATAACCAAGTTACCAACAGAGCTGCACTCAGTTCACCACTGAGACGAGCTTAAGAAGACTATTAATAGAACTAGGCTATCGGTCAGAGAATCTTTTATTAATCAAGCACAACTCTTCATCACTTGGGAATGTGCCTTACGTATACACTAGCATTGGAAGATCTCTTTCTCCTCCACAAGTTGAGCGGCAAAGTTATCCTTGAAACTGATTAAATAACTAACAAGACATTGAGATGAGCAGGTAGCACTGAGATAAGGTGAGCGGGATAACTACTAGGAATGTGTTGAACAATTCAGTCTGAGTAGTATAGTAGGGATGACACTAACCTTTTTTGCGGTTGGAATACATTAACCGCGATGACGTCATAGCTATTGGTGTTTATCTCGTGAATAAAATGCGGGGGAATCACATTAACTATCAAGCACCGAAACCTTCGTCGCCAATTTCCTTCATAGCTTTTACGGTTTTTAAAAGAGAATTTTATTTACTGTTCTTCTGGAGGTAAATATTAATTAATCAAACACTTTCTCGGCAAGAGGCAGAACGATCTGATCAAAGAAACTAATTGGAGCAATCTTGCCGACAGAACATTTGAAGACGAGACAAAACATGCAGCTTTTAAGGAGAATTTTTCCAGTTTTGACTCAATAATAACTGTTAGGCACCGAAATTGCGTCACAAATTTCCTTCATAGCTTTCGCCATTTTTAATGGAGATTTTTATTTGCAGTATTTCTAGAAAATTGTCATTCATTAGTAAAATTATACTACAAAATATCTAGTGTTACTGAAGCGTAAGGTACCCCCTTTAAAAGAAAACAAAATAAACAACAACAACATAAAAAAGAAGCGAAAAAGAAAAAAAAGCAGGTCATGGAGGACACACATCACAATTTTATTATGCAGCGTCAGAATGAGAAATTACATTTACAATTTGCATTTCGTTTCTTTAACAAAATTTTATTGAGACAGCATATAACTTAACTGCATTTATATTAACTTGATTAAGCATCAATGTCATTGTTATAATTTGATATGTACTGGCCATTTACATTGCACCACTCAAAGGCACACAACACAACGAAACACAACGAAAAAAACTGGGAAACCGTTGATTACAATAACGTTAAGTGCAAACCACAGATGTCAGCACACCTCCCACCCAACCTGGGGCAATATGTCCCAACAAGAAACAAGCAACTGGATTCATTAAATCACAGCCAATACCAATATAAATGAAAGGTGTGAATATTTTTTTAAGCCATTTAAAGAAATTTACTGCTTTCTGTTTGTCATCTTCAGTAAAAGATCGCAGGCCATTCCAGCCAACGTCATCCTCCTCATCATAATTGTCCTCATCATCCGAAAGAGTTGTGCTTTCCATGGGGTTATTGCTCAGCTCAGGGTGAAAGTGAAACATTGTAATAATATCTTTAGGAGTGGGAAGGGTATCTTTGCTCCAAGGAAACAAACAGACTTCTATCACTCCATCACTTTCATTTCCCCACATTCCTAAAAAGAAAACATGATAACAGCATCCATTGCAGTCAGTCACATAATTGTATTCTCCGTTCCCTCCCATTTTCTCTTGGTAACTTCCTCCTTTTATCCCTTATTTTATTGTGATTTTATGGTGAAATATAAAGTACTGATATTTGCATAATTTCCCATTTTTTCTCCTGCTTCCCACCCTTTTAGATCTCCCACCTCCTGCCCTTTCCTCTCCCTTCTCCTATATTCCTGCCACCCACTCTTCTCCCAGGGTCCCAACCCCCTTTTGTCCCCCACCAATAAGGTAAATCTTCAGTAGCTGCAGCGTATTGTACTCTTAAAAAAGTCAGGGAAAGTACTTTATCACACTGTACTTCAACTAAATTAGTCAACTAATAGGCTACAGTGTAATTCCCCTGTGAATTTTACAGGCAGTGTTCAGCCAGGATCAATAAACCACGCCTTCTAAGCCTAAGAATGGACTGTACTCTTGATGACGTGCAGTTTTTACTGTATTAATAAGTCAGTTACTAGTACCTCACTCACCACTTGGGTGATGAGAAAATAGAAGTAGCAAAGTTCTTTAACAAATAAAAGATTCATGAAATTGAGATCAGTATCTTTAAATATTAAGGAATAATCAGAGGAATAAATTATGTCACTTTGTGCACTGATTGCAAAATAACAACATTATTAATTCCACTAAATAACATCAAATCCTATTCAACTTATTAATAATGTATTTAAAATAATAATAAATATTTATTTATTTATTAATACTTAAGAGTATAAACTTCACTGTAACAATTTGACTATCACATATCACATTTATACCGTCTCTCATGTACATAAAATTTCTGTACCACAGAGCTCAAATGAAGGGCTTACCGCAGTCTAATTGTAACTCGTCGGCAGCTTTCTGAATCTTCATTAATATGGCTACAGCTCGGTAGAAATCTTTATATCTCAGATCCTTATCTGACTCAAGTTTGTACTTTGCCAAATGAACTATACCACATTTCCAGCGTTTTGGGGGATCAGCGAAGACATACAAATCTGAATCATCGTCATCATTATTGTCATCATTCCAGTAACAGAACCATTCCTCAGGATTTTGCCAAACAGCTAAATGGCCACTTGGCTGCTCCTCATCATCAAAATTATAATGGCTGAGAGTATAGGTCTTATAAAATGACTCTGATGAAATTACCTCCTACGTAAAAGTAAATAAATACACAGTCAGACATACTTTCTACTAAATCGTTTCTCACGCTTTTGAAAGATGAAAGAACATCAATCCTAATCTCCAGGTTGTTATTACACATGCGTTGCATGGATGTAGCCAGCAACTTATTCATTTGTACTTCCACTAAGAATGAATAGAATGCACAGTATGCAATTTGATCACGCACCTTTGGACCTCCTATCACTCATAATCTGATCACCGTTGTTTTGACAATCTGTCACGTGAAACTTACACAAAGCACAACGATGGCGCAAAAGTGTAAAAAAAAAAACGCCTCATCGTATGTTACTGATCGTTGTCGCTTGCACTCTGTAACCTTTCTTTGCTTATTGTTGTATTTCAATCAGTAACACCATATATATAGAATTGATAATGCTGAATAAACTTGTTGTTGTTGTTGTTGTTGTTGACATTTTTAAGTTAACAAGAAAGGTCTGGATAATCAGTGAATTTGTAAGACTGAAAGTTTGCAGATCTGTGTCTATTGAATAGTTTCAAACCGAGAGGGGCTGGGTACAAGTTCGTTTATTATGATTTAAAACAACATGAAACCCATGTAGTCAGAAAGAGCACATTGAAATCAACAGCATTCCCATACATCTCTTACAAATTTTCAAGTTTTTAAATATAGCTGTATCCTGTTCAATATTGGCCAGATCATCACCATAATAAACCAACTCGTAACCAACCCATCTTGGTTTGAAACTAAGCAATAAGGTGCGCAAAAACACTGATTGCGTCCCATTCCATGCATCTTATGAGATAATAATGCGTATAATAATGTATGTATGTAATAATGCATTGGCATACATGGCAGAAATTGCTTACCTTGGAAAACTGCAACACTATATGCACATTAAAATGAATTATGAATAAAACAAGCCCCAAAATACTCCCCTGCCAAGAGACACCTATAAAAACTGGTTGAGCTTCTGATAACACAAATACTGAACAAACTGTGATCTACAAAAAGGGTATGAAGTGAACCACTCCAATTCAGTTTTCCATGGATTTCATGCAATGGAATTTTTTTCAGGAGTTCAGCATGACTAATAGCATCAACCGCTTTAGATAAATCAATAAACACACATCGTGTTAGTTTCTTTTTTCAGCTTGTTTCTCATGGCATCGATAAAGTGAGTATCTTTGTGGCTTATCAGGTCATTCTTTGAAGCAGCAGAATTCAATGGTAGATGATTAAAGCATTAGATTTCCACTGTTGTCAATCCACAGGGAAAAATATCTCTGTCAGTAACAGATATTTTTAGGCCAGATATAGTCTTGGATAAAAAAAATTCCAGAGAAACACAATACAATTATAAAAAAATATAGAATTTAAAATATCCAATTTCTGGGAGCTCTGAGAACGAGACCATCTGCAATAGTGACTTAAATCAATCCAAGGAATTGTTTGTAGGCAAGAAAAATCAGTGAGAGCTGCTTGTCTTGACGGGATAAACTGGAAATTTCAAGCACTGGGGTTGCACAGTACAGTACTACTGTCCATAGGTCTGTAGTACTTAAGGATATTTCATATCAATATTTGCAGGTCCTGATAACCACCTACATAAGTATATCAAGTATTAAAGTAGCTTCTACACTCACATAATCTATAATTATTGCTATTACTCACTTTCCAAGATTTGCAGACCAACATGCATTTTAACACATCCTGCAGTGGCAAAAATTGGGCAATTTTGCTGATAATTTCTGGAGGAAAGGAAGCTACATCAACAAGTGAAGAGGCCATTTTGTACTTTTCTGCCACAATGTTTCACTCTACATGGATAAAAAGAAGACAGAACACTGATAAACATAAAAGGGGAACAGCATAGCAATGTGACAAAAGTTAAACGCTTTTGTATCCTGAATTTAAAAAGAAACTTGAGAGAAAAATGTTTTAAATAATATTAGATGGGACATCACACAGAATGGCCTGGAAGTCACAAATAGAGGTCCATCCATTGACAGTCACAGACTGCCTTCTACAGATGTAATGTAGCAATTGGCACTTCTTGAGTCTACATTTGACATACTAAACATGATTAAAATGAAACCATAAAGAATAAAGCTAATGGGCTATTTATTCAACCTTAAGCTACAAACTTCCCTCTGCCTTCCAATAATGTATTTCTTCTTGCTCTTGAAAAAGCCTTTATGGGCCTGTTCCTGCACAGTTTCATGAAAGGCTACTCAAGGCTACTCCTTTCTCTAATTTTAAACATCTGTGAAATCCTTGTTTATCCCTGAAGAAGGAGCTTAAAAATAACTTACATATTTTACCCCGTAAGAACTTAACTTTAGATTCTACTCTCACTGTGCGTTTCAAATTTTGTAAGCCAGTCATGTATATATGCAGATGACACAGTGATTTACTTCAGTGCAAATTGATGTCAAAATATTGAATACCACCATGAATGCCGACCTTGCCAATCTTGCCGAATGGTTTAACAACAACTACCTGTCCTTAAATACATCGAAATTGAAGTTCACATTGTTTGGTAGGAAAAGCCTGGGGATTCAGTAGACCTGTCCAAGCAAGCTTGTCACTGATCACGAAAACCTGGAGAGTGAAGATTCAATCAAGTATCTCGGTGTTGTCATTCATAATCTGAATTAATCGGACTTGGAATGAGCATATTGAATCATTGGTTGCAAAAGTGAATCAAAGAATTGGCTTAACTTGTTAAATCGTATCAAACATCTATTGCCTTTGGATGCGCCAGTTGCATTATACAATTCTTTAATAAGACCTCTCTTTGACTTTGCTGATACCATCTGGGGAGACAGAGACAATTTTGCATTAATGCATGATTTACAGGTCTTGCAAAATAAGGGTGCCAAAGTTATCCTTGATTTGCCAAACTATGCTTCATCTACCAATGCTCTCAAAACACTCAGATGGCCTACCTTATCTCAAGAGCGCCTTGTACATAGATACATTACCACTTTTAAGTACATCCACGGATTTGTGGATCACAATTTTAATGCTTTGAGAAGCTAAGACATCCATAGTTATAACACTAGACTGAGAAGGAACGATTTCCGTCTTCCACTCATTAAAAGGAATAATTTTTTACGGAAAGCGGAGACTTTTTTATCAATGCACTAAGGAATGGAACATTTTAGACACATCTTTTAAAGAAATTAACTCTCTTCTTCTTTTTAAACAGAACATAAAAAGCTGTATATTTTAGATATTTTATAGCTTCGAATATTTTAATCTATCTGACATTGTAACATTTTTAACCTGTAGCTTGTATAAGTTAAGTTTTTAGTTTATCATTACTATTACATATTAATTTATCTAAGATCATTTATTTTTCTATTGTTTTAAAGGGCCTCACTGAACATCACTCTTTGTGAAGTGAGCTCCCTGTATAAAGATTGTTATCATTATATTGTTATTATTATTATTATTATTAAGCCAACTTACATTATAATTGAATTTTGTGCTGCCATCAATCAATAAAAAACAATCACAGGCAATAAACTTTGAAACACATATTAAACACACAAAAAAGATTGACATGAGTCCACCAAAAATATCTGAAATCGCAAACCATGACCTATTTAACTTGTAGAACTTCTGGTTCCATGCAAAGACGACTGACAGCAGCAAAGACGGTAAATGGCATTTGGCTTTTGAACTTCAGAGTTCACGACCCACCCCACCCCTGATATGCACAAGCGGACCCAGTCCCCATATCATAACATGGGTGCGTCTCGGGTCATTGTGTGTGTCTTATACATGAACCAGAACATCAACAGTCGCCTTTATGACTGTGAAAAAGAGAATAATTTTTGTACGAGACAAAAATTGTTGCCAGAAAAGGAAATTCGTGTTTGAGAGTCCGGGAGATTTCCTTCTTTCCATTTGTGTATGCAAAGAAAGAAGGATTTGGACGTTGATAAGCAATACTTGGGAGGATAGTGAAGAATATGAACTGAAAAATCAAGGTCTGCATTGACTCTTGAAAGTTTGACCTCGATAATAATCTTGGAAAAATATAGGCATTACCCAAGCTTTAACAGTGCACAATTTCCAAAAAATAATACTCTTGGACTTACCTAAAGGGACCATAATATATTGCCTCCACCATTCAATCAAGTGCTAGGTTTCACGAACTCTCGGCGAGGGTAGGACCCAGTCCTTGGATGACAGACTCCTCGCGTGTCGCAAGGGCCTGCGCGAGCACTGAACGAAGCGTCTGAAGAGGGCGTGCTAGGCATTGGAGGATTGTGCTTCTAAAAGTCACTGATTACAGACCTGCCAACCCCTGATAAAGGAAAATCTGGAGACCCATGAAAAAAAATCTGGAGATTCTATTAAAAATAGTGAGATTCTATTTTTTTTCCGATCAAGATTAAACAACCCCCTTTTCCATCGAGGAAAGTCATCAGCAGTTTATCAGGGGCAGTTTATTTAAATGTTTTATTTTTGTTCCCTGGGAGACGCCTGGGAATTAGACCTCGTTCCCAGGGTAGTTTCGAAAACGAAGCACTCGAAAACGAAGACCGAAGCACGAAGCACCCAAAACTTGAAAACGAAGCACCCAAAATTCGAAAACGAAGCACCCAAATCTCGAAAACGAAGCACCCTAGATCGAAAACGAAGCACCCTAAATCTCGAAAACGAAGCACCCTAAACCTTCGAAAACGAAGCACCCAAAACTCGAAAACGAAGCACCCTAGATCGAAAACGAAGCACCCTATCTCGAAAACGAAGCACCCTAGATCGAAAACGAAGACCCAAAATCTCGAAAACGAAGCACTCAAATCTCGAAAACGAAGTACCCAAAACTCGAAACCACTGTAGGCTGTACGTCTTGCATGACGCAATCCGAATCAGGTGGAGGCAGCGGATGCGTCCGCACCTCCAAAGGTCCACAAAATCCACCCCAAGGTTTTATAAGAGCCTGCCAACTGTTTAACTGAACGTTTCTAGATGGGATATAGTGTATTAATTTTATTATTGGTCTCGCTATACTTGATACATCTTACCTTACAGTCAAACCAAGTCAAGCGTACCCCCCAAGATTCTATCAGTGAATTTATTATTTGAAAAATGAATCCGTTAGTCGTTCCCGTAACTGGTGTCAAATTCAAAGCGGCATTTCTGCATGCGTAATGAGCAGTGAATATTTTACGAGAACTTCTCTGTTTTTGGTCAGATTGGAAATCTTTGAATGCATTAAGCTTCTTAGAAGACATTTACATCAATTACAGCAAAATGGAGCTGGTAGAAATTTCATAACTACCTCGCATGTGAATTCACAGCTCATTACACATACAAGAATGCAGAGATCAATCTGAAATCTACAACTAGCAACGGATTCAACTTTTGAATAATAAATTCATTAATAGATTCTTGTGGGGTACGCTTGACCTGGTTTGACTGTAATATGCGTTTTTTCGGTACACATGCATGTTTATGTAGACTTGAAAAACTGTCCGTCAGCAGATTTTGGCGTATTCAAGTACGCGTGAGCAGTAACACAAAAGGTCTGAAACGAGGCTGGAAACGGAGTGTGAGGCTCGCGCGTATTACTCTTACGCCACGCTTTACCGACTTCTTTACTGATTTTGAGAAAAAAACCGACTGTTTTGCAGTCTACCATATCGGATATTTTTGACACTACGTGATCAGATCAGATCCAGGCAGAATTTTTTCTAGGGTAATAGCCTGGGATCAGGCTCTATGGTGGGGAACAGGAGAATTTTGAAATAAAAGGAGCGAATAAAAAAAGGAGAGTTAAGCTACTGAGAAGGAGGTCGGTGGGGCGAAGCCTGAAGATATGCTTTTTATGCCACCGATCCACCCTTAACTACACTAATTTGCAAATGGCCTTTAACGAGGAATGGAATAGAAAACGCTCATCATTTTGTACGGGGATACTTGCAATACAGTAATACGGCAATACAGTAATATTCTAGAAATAGTTTGGGCGTTCTCAGTTTTCTGATCACGTCCAAAACATAGCCTCCCACCGGGCCTCCCACGCAGCGGCGGAAATGCATTTACAACTTGAGTAGATTTCAACTGCATTCGATTCGTTATCCAATACTCGTTATCGCGCTTGATTTCTGCTGTATTTACATTGAGCTCGTGTTTATAAAGGACAGACCGGTGTCGAGTTTTTGGGTGCTTCGTTTTCGAGTTTTGGGTGCTTCGTTTTCGAGTTTTGGGTGCTTCGTTTTCGATCTAGGGTGCTTCGTTTTCGAGTTTTGGGTGCTTCGTTTTCGAGATTTAGGGTGCTTCGTTTTCGAGATTTAGGGTGCTTCGTTTTCGATCTAGGGTGCTTCGTTTTCGAGTTTTGGGTGCTTCGTGCTTCGGTCTTCGTTTTCGAGTGCTTCGTTTTCGAAACTACCTCGTTCCCAGGGCCTACTCCCCTTTCAAAATGGCGGACAGACACGAAGAAAAACGATTAAGTTTATTGAACACAAACGAAAATCACAGCTGGGTACAAAAAAAGAAAGAACAGTGTTCTTCTTTATTAGTTTTTCACTTTATGGCACAAGCATTCCTCGTTAATTTCCCATTTTTATTCTGATTCAACAACTTAAATCATTTCAGAATGATTTTTCCCAAAACCCGTGAGATTGAGGAGCCTTGTCGTGAGACCGTGAGAAATGACAAAAAATCGTGAGACTCACGGCAGAACCGTGAGAGTTGGCAGGTCTGTGATTATGCCTCTAGCAGTGCTCGAAATTTTGCCAAATTATTCCAAAATTATGCCAGAATTCTTAAATTATGCTCCTGACTTCCGAAATTAGGCTCACAAAATGACGTAGATTCTGTATAGGAGCGCAATAACGACACCAAATTATGATGTTTTTCAAATAAACTGTTATTGTAAATTTATTTGCGTTTATGGCAGTTTGTCTCGGCTCTAAACTGTCTAAATTAACTGCGCGCATCTCTGAACCGTTTGAAAAATGCCTTCAACGACTTAACGATCACACTTCTTTGTATATACTGAGGCCTGGTTCAGACGCCGTACTTTTCATGTGCCATACCTAACTGAATAAGTTCGACTTTGGATCGACATCGACACTGGCGCGACATCTGATTCAGACGGCGTACCGTGTGTCGAACCTAAGTTAAGTTCGACAAAAGTTCGACAGACTCCGTTGAACTTAACGCTTTTTCCGCACCAAATCAAAACTGCCGTACCAAATTGATTCAGACGCCGCTCTTTTGCCGTACTTAATTCATCAGTTAGGTTCGGCACATGAGTGGAGCGGCGTCTGAACCGGGCCTTGACTGAACCAAAAGAATATAGTACTCAAACTATAGCGAACTATAACGTTGAAGGTATCAAACCACGAAGTAAATCAACTTGTCGTGACAGTTCTGAGTTCTTTCAGAGGCCTACTCTGGGACCTAAAGTCGCCTAAAGTCGCCTTAAGTCGCCTAAAATCGCCTTAAGTCGCCTAAAATCGCCTTAAGTTGCCTAAAGTCGCCTTTAGTTTCCTTAAGTCACTAAATCATTCAAATCTTAACGAGGTTCAAATTGTCTTGTAGTTATTACTTTTTTAGTTTTCCATTTCCAGAATGCATGATTTCTCATAAAGTGTATAATAACCCGTGTTCAATAATATTAGCCACAGACCCACCCCACCCCCCACAAAAAAACTCCCACGGTGACTTAAGACCCATTAATTTCTTCTCCAGCCCTCTAATTTATACATTTAATTACTTTACACAATTTACTACACGTAATAATTAGTCGTAAGCAATAAAAGAATAATCATTCCTGTATTGTTTATGCAAAAATGACAACAGATAGTACACAACTTTATCCAGTCACTTGTACAGGTATTTTATTAATTTCATCCGGGAGGTTTGTCTCATATTTCTCAGTAAAAATATTGTTTAAAAAGGCATTCAAAGGTTCAAGTTCTAGCTAAACTACATTAAACAGTGTGCAAAGAGAGTAGACAGAGTAGTGTCCAGGCAATAGCCCTGGGGTACTGGATTTTATGATTGGGCTAGTGAACTGCGTTTTTAACTTGCCTGGCTGGCAAGTAAAGTTTAGGGAATTCAGATTACAGAAGAACTGTAATCAGTCCCATTCATAAAAAAAATTGGGGTTAGTCAAAATGGCTTTCAGGCTAGTGTATGCTAGGCAAGCTGTAAAGCCGACTTTCTTTGCACCCTGAACAAAATATAGTTAAAACTCTTTTCTACTGCTTTGTGAGAGCCCAACATTGAAAGACATTTCAAGTAACTAAGATCAATACAGGTAGGTTGAAGGGAGAGAAAAAAACAATTATTGCCGCCACAACATTAATCTAAATTTTCTGATAGTTAATACAAGTCTAAAGGTCAATCGAAAAAAGTGTCCATGTAAATTACCGACCCAGATTTTAAGAGCAACTAATGATAAGTTTTTTCGCCGGCACACAACCTCTGATCTGTATTTACCGTCGAATTATATCCGTCTATCATTGACAGAAACACAATCACTCTTATAAACTTGAACACTTAGCTTAGCTTGTACAGTCGTCTCTTTAGGTCTTCCCTTCCAGACAGAAATTCAAGCTTTGTACATCGAAGGTGCGTAATACTGCTCTTTGTTTAAGTTGTCGTGATTGCTCCCTGCCAAACGATTTGATGTAATCGATCATCATTGATGAAGAACGTAGAAAAGCGAAATAATACTGTTCTTTCCTCCACGTTATGGCCGCCCAGAAGGTAGTGTGTTTTGATCACGTGACTAACTGGTCTGGAGGCGGGGAGAGGGCGGGACCGAGAAACCATGGAAATTAGCTTGCGACTGCAGTGGAATTCTGGGAGAAGCAAAATGGCGGATAGAATGTTGTACCTCGCGTTTTCGTATAAAGATCTCCTTTTAAATGGAAATTTCTGACATAATAATGGAAACGTTTACACTTGGTACTGCCATCGGTTTAAACATGACGCATAATGCTTCCTTTTGTGCTGAGAGCGTAAACGCTGCCGCGTGGAACAGACCGAGAGAGGTTGGTTGAAGCTAAGCTTAGTTGTTTACGCTTCTGCTGGTGCATAAATGCACTCATGAAATCAACCCGACTGGAAAGTTTCCAGAGAGACCATGGATAAGAGAGTACGGTTCACTAGCGAAGCAAGTATTTGGAAGTGTTTTGTTTGACTGAGACAGGAAAGGAGCAATATGTATACGGCGAGAACTACAAACTTTTTGTTTTGAATTCAATTGGAAAAACATCCTCTTAGCCAAGCGTGTGGGGACAAACATTGGCAGAGCAACTGCCAAGACATACAATGGGGATCGTCATTTCCATAATGTGCGATATCGATAAGTGATTTTAGATGTTTTAAATTAATTACTTAAATGTTTGTTGTCAAATTATCAGAAAAAGACACTTCAATATAAAGTTTTTGCTACAAACCAGCTCACAGTATGTTACAGAGATGTATTGAAATACTCTACTTTTATGGTTTTATTTTTTGGAAAAAGAAATGCAGGAACCATTGATTTTTTGTCCCTTATATTATGAAATAATGCATTTTAAAGACCAAGAGAAAATTTACCCTTTTGGTTGCTTCTAACTCAGATTTTGTCTCTGCTAATGTAATACTAAACCAACACCCTTGATATTAGCCCTTGATATTGTGCCACAGATGGAACTAAACTCTGGGTCAAGTCCATCTGCAAAACAGTGGCAAAATCCTAGTTCTGGGCCCCCTGTGTGTGTATCAGGATTACAGAACATGCCAGGACTGGACTGTTAAAAATGCCATTGTCCATTTGCCAATCATGTTGAAGGGGAACTCAAAATGCTGGTAATTCATTTAGTGCATCAGGGCCCAGAACAAGGATATTAGAGCTGCTTCACGAATGTTACTAACCACGGTTAGAATACACCTGCAACACAAGCTACCTTGATATTTAATGTTCAAAATATTAGGTAGCTGAGATTGTTGAAAATTTGGAAGACTAATGTAGATGTCTTCAAGACTGAATTAACTTATGCTACAACATTGTGTCCCTAGAGAGGTAGTGTTATCAGATTGTGATTTTTCATATGTTGTAGTTCATTTTTATTTCAGTTAATTTTTATTTTTCCATCGTTTCTGGGTATGGTTATGTATGCTAATGAATTTAAAACAAAGGGAAACCAAAAATTAACTGAAATTAAAAATTAACTGCAACATATTGACACTAACATGTAACTCACCTAAATGTCACCTTTTTCTCCTTAAGTCGCCTAAAGTCGCCTTAAATCGCCTTAAGTCGCGCAACATTTTGACCAAATTTTCCTAAAGTCACCTTAAATCGCCTTAAGTCGCCTAAAATTACGGCGACTTAAGGTCCCAGAGTAGGCCCTTTCAGCACCAATAATTGATTATTCCTCGAATAAACATGGATAAGAATAGTATACACAAGTCAACATCAGCGCTTATTGTACTGCAACATTACGCTGACTACGCTGGTCTGGGGATAGTCTGCCAGAGTGCTGTCCTGCTGATCGCTAAATGCCGCTGAGAGTAGGGAGAAGGCTTGCTCAGCTGCAGCAGAGGAAGGCTGCACCAATAAAACCTGCTTCACTGCGGCTGATTTAATTTATATCTGTAGAAAATACACCATATTTACTAAATTTTATGAATTTATGCTCCAAAAAGTGCTAAAATTTGCTAATTATGCCGTGGCAGTGCTCGTTTAGAAAATTATATGCTTTTTTGCTCCAATTATGCCAAAAATTATGCTAGCACAATCCGCCAAGGCCTTAGGCTACGTGCAAACGGGCGCAACAACATCCAAAAATGTTGGGAGTTGTTGGTCAACACTGTCGCGTCCTTTTGCACGCAGCCTAAGGCCTTGGCAGATTGTGCTAGCATAATTTTTGGCATAATTGAAGCAAAAAAGCGTATAATTTTCTAAACGAGCACTGCCACGGCATAATTAGCCAATTTTAGCACTTTTTGGAGCATAAATTCATAAAATTTAGTAAATATGGTGTATTTTCTACAGAAATAAATTAAATGTTGGCGAAGCTAATAAAATAAATAAAATACATAGATCTGGGACATGCACGTAAAAAAGGTCTCGCTCTTACTGTTCGGTCGAAGCGCTGGATTGTGGAGGATGGTATCCGCACTCTGGCATATGGCCACAGAGATATCAGAGAAAGTTAGTGGCAAGTTGCCTCGTTTTAGGGGGCATAACGAACAGCCCAGCACGAACACCTCGGCCTGGCCTGTCACGCAAATAATAAAACACAGGATGTCCGGCCCCTCTCTATGTTTAAAAAATTCTAAGACCAGATAGGGTAGGTGGCGCCGGTGGCCACCACACTCCAGCTTGCCAGGTTGGTAAAGGTAGCAAACACTCACCATGGAGGTCGAGAGCACATAGGCGCGGTTTTGTAGACAAGGCCTTATCTTTTATTGCCCAACAGGCTTTTTACCAGTCATACTTTTAACCTCGTTGTGTTCTGGTAGCCGCTTGACCCAAGCGGTGGACTTTTGGTGAGCAGGTAGTTGCATCTTGACGGCATATTCCATTGTTAGCCGAAACAGGCGCACAGCCTGCGTGAATGAATGTTGTGGGAACGAGAATGAATAAAGCATGCCTCGAAAGATCTCTTTCTCTTCTCTTCTTGAAGTTGAGTGTAAAAACAAGACATTCAAATAACTATCACCCAAGACTTATTCAAACTTTAATTCAACAACATTCACGACAAAGAAGTACAAAAACATATGAAAAGCGCTCCAGCTGCAACATCCTAGCCTAATCCTAGCCTATATACCTATACAAAAGAAATAACAAATAACCTATAGTCAAATTTGTCACCGAAGACGCTCCTCTGATATCACGAGGGAGATGATTCCATGAAACCAGATTTAAATGAATTAGTTCTTAAATACTAATCCCCTATTAACATCCCTTGAAAACTGAATACTAGAGTCAAGAGTGAGGCAAATACTATGATTTAAAAAGAAAGCAGCATCAGCAATAAATCTTCCGATCCTCTAAAGATAACAAGCAAAGTTCACGTCGTCTGACCGGATATTCTTCATCACGTTTCAGAATCAACTTTGTAACCCTTCTTTGAATTGACGCTATACGACTGCTCCTCTTGGAAGAGGAATTCAACATTTCTGAGGCATACTCAGGCCCAGCTCTAACTAGACTACAACTCAAAGCCTTAAGAGCGGTGACATCATTGACATCCCGACACGTTCTTTTAATATGAAGGCCCATAGTAATATTTGCCTAAGCAGTGATATTGGAAAGTTGATCATTCAACGAAAGAATATTGCTAGTTATAACAAACTCACATCTTTACCTTTACTTAATCTGATCACAAGACAAAATTAAAGTTGAAGCTTAAGAGTATTTTTTTCCAGTTTTGACTTGATGATGACAGTTACACGCCAAAACGTCGTCTCAAACTTTATCTATAGCTTTACGATTTTAAAAAGAAGTTTTCAGTTTTTTCAAGAAACCTTTTTTCTATTAGTCAAGTAAAACTGTACCACAAAGTAACCACTCGTACTGAACCTTCCCCTAAGAAACAAGAAAAAAGCAAACAAAACAACAAACAACAACGACAACAGCGCCTTTTTGTTGCAACGACAAAATTAGCCATTATAGATCGTTAACTAAGATAAAACATTGTTTTCTGTCTTTTTTTTCAGTTTAATTTATATAATAATTATTTAGTATTTATCTCTTTTTAAAAATACCTGGCCATTTATATTGCACCACTCAAAGGCACATGATATTGCAGTAATTGAGTGACTGCAAAACGAAGACAAAAATGGAATTAAAGTATTGTTGTCAATCACGTCAGGTGCAAACCACAGATGTCAGCACCCCTCCCACCCACCCTGGGGCAATATGTCCTAACAAGAAACAAACAACTGGATTCATTAAATCACAGCCAATACCGATGTAAATGAAAGGCGTAAATATTTTTTTAAGCCACTTAAAGAAATTTACTGCTCTTTCTTTGTCATCACTAATAAATGATCGCAAACCATTCCAGCTCATGCCTTCATCCTCGTCACAATCGTCCTCTTCATCTGAAAGACTTGTATGTTCCAAGGTTTTTTTTCTCAGCTCAGGGTGAAAATGAAACAATGGAACAATATCTTTAGCAGTGGGAAGGGTATCTTTGCTCCAAGGAAACAAACAGACTTCTACCACTCCACTACCTTCATTTCCAAACATTTCTAGAAGAAAAACAGTGAAGGTACTTACTAACAGTCAGGTACAACTCTATTAAATGACTGAGGTGTACTGTACACCTGGTCCCAGTTACTCAAAACCTGGATAGTGCTATCCACCGTATATTTCACTATCCAGTGAGTGGATAGGTATGAGCCAGGAAACCAATTGCGCTATGCGCTGGATAGAGATTTATCCAGCATTATGCATCCTCTGAACAACTGGGCCCTGACATTACTTCAGAAAAATGTTTTTTATTACACTGTCATATGAAGTAAATATGGTGCACTGACAGTCTGTAGTCTATAAGGAGGCTTAGAACAGTGTAATCCTGCGGTGAATTTCACAGACAAGATTCAGGCGGCTTGTGGAGCAAAAAGGACCAACAAACCATGTGCAGTCTGAGAATGGACTGTCCAGCTGTACTCTAGATGACATGCAGGTTTATCTGGGTTAATAAATTAATAACTAGTACCTATTGCTAACTCCGCCACTCTTGTTTAGAGAGAGCAGAGAAAGCAAAGTTCCCTACCTACTGTAATTTATATGTACCCACCCACCCACGCACCCGCATCACATTCTGTTCAATAATTTTACAGTAATTCTACAGTTCAGCCAGAGGTCATGTGACACCCCAAGATTCCATTAATGAATTTGTTACTCAAGAGTTGAATTTGTTAGTAGTCGTAGATTTCAGATTGAACTCACTGCATTCCAGTGTGTGTATTATGAACTCAGTGAATTCTCCCTAAAGGTTTAGTTATGAAATATTTTCTACCTGCTCAGTTTTCTTCATTTTGATGTACATGTCTTCAATAACCCGGTCAATCTTCTTTGAATTAAGGTTTTGATAATCATAAAAAATTCACTGCTTGTTATGCATGGATCAGAGGAATGCATATTTTTCATAAAATTACAATTATTAATAATAAATGGCAATTAAATATTTATTTTATCATTATAAACAGTATTAACTTATCATGGTATTCACTTCACTGTATCATTTGATAGTTACACTCAGTCTGATAACTGAGTAATTTATGCCATTTCATATTCATAAAATTTCAGAACCACAGAGTTCAAAGGAGAGGACTTACCACAGTCTAGATCTAGCTGTTCAGCTGCTTTCTGAATCCTCATTAATATGGCTACAGCTCGGAAGAAATCTTTATATTTCAGATCCTTATCTGACTCAAGTTTGTACTTTGCTAAATGAACTATACCACATTTCCAGCGCTCTGGCGGGTCAGAAAACACATATGCATCTGCAGTCTTATCATCAGCATAACTATCGTCCCAGTAACAGAACCATTCCTCAGGATCTTGCCAAGCAGCTAAATGGCCACTTGGTTGCTCCTCGTTGTCAAAATTATAATGGCTGAGGGTATATACCTTATAGAATGACTCTGATGAAATGACCTCCTATAATGTCAGAGTGAATTTTGGAAAAAATAATATATACAGTTTAATACACTTAGCAATCATCAGACTAAAAGTTTTATTATATACCTACATTTTTGTATATTTTCCAAAGTTAACCGCTAATTTGTAAATTTTATAAGACACAGTTGTTCTCTGTTTGTTAGTCGTACTTCTATTCAGTTCCACACACCTTTAAGATAATTGTGCATATGTCTCCAGTGCGATGAACACTTGTAACAGGCACTCAATGGCACAACAATAGCAAGGTCTAGATGATAACTTTTACCAGTAGTTTCACACGTTTCTGGGTTAAAATCATTACACTCATTATATTCTTTGTGATTAAGACCTGGAAAGAGGAGAACACTGCTGATAACAGGCCCTATTATCAATATTATAATATTGTGCTATCGATAAAATTTGTAACTTGTATAAACCATTTATGCCCTAGCAAGTCATCTTGTGAATAAATCATGAACTAGGACAAGCAAGGAATTGTTTCCAAGCAAGGAAAATCAGTGAGAGCTGCTTCTCAGTCCTATAAGCTAGGAAGAGAACAGATATTTTCCGAAAATTGACGTTGGGTACAGTAAAGATATTTAGCAATTAATGAATGAGGCTGAGTAGGATAATTATGAAGAATTAAGCAGATCGAGGAGGGTGTTATCCACAGAGGCTGAAGGCCGAGGTGGATAACACTCTCCGAGATCTCCATAATTCTTCATATCCTACGAAGTCGAATTCATTAATTGCTTTGTTATTCATTCAAAATAATTCCTAGTTTAAAAACATAGCTAAACATGCTTACCTGCATCGATGTTAAGTTTATCTTCGATAGTGTACGTTTAGGCTTGTCCAGCTCCGCAAATTTTCTCCAAATTGCAGATGTCGCCCTCTGAGTTGTCTTCTTACTGTTTTTGCTATGTTTTTAGCCATTATTTTGCCTAGTTCCAGCTGTAGTTCTTACTCTTGAAATGAGTGAAGTGACCGCCATTTCGGTTTTCTCAACGAAAACAACTCAACCTCGTCCCCAGGTCTTCTCAGTTAACGGCACATTAACCTGTAGAAGGCTGCATTTTTGACATCACTTTCTTGTTAAACACAAAATTCTTCCAAATTTGGTCATCAGTAACTGGTTACGGTGAATTATGCATGTGCTTTTAGCCAATCAGAATTCGGGAAATATTTTGTAGGAATACTAATTCACATTAATATCTGCAGGCTAAAATGATAACTTACAAATATAGGGTAAGTACAGGTAGACATCTCGAGCTCTACATTCACAGAATTCTTTAATATAGCTCACCTTCCAAGTTTTGCACACCAGGGTGCAGTTCAACACATCCTGCACTGGCAAAAAAGTCGCAATTTTGATGATAATTTCTGGAGCAATGGAAGCTACATCAACAAGTGAAGAGGCCATTGTAATTTTCTGCCACAATGTTTCACTCTACACATGAATATAAAGAAAAAAGGACATTAATTTTAGATAATTTAAAAAGGAAGGAATATTGCATTGTGACATTAAAGCAAAATTAAAAGACATTTAATGTCTTTGTACTTTGACATTAACTTACATGTCTGCTCAGAAGGTCTTTTAATATACCAAGCCTGAATTAAACAAGAAACTTGAGAGGAAAACATTTTAAATTAGAGAGACAAGTTGAACAGAGTAAAATTTTATTCGAGGTCAGATAGATAATTGGTCTAGTTAAAGCTGGGTTGCCTTCTACACAGACCACATTATTATTGTGTGTGGGCACTACTTTAGATTGCATTGAATATATACCTATCAGAATTAAATATAACTATATAATGGAACAAAGTTAATCCAACCTCCCCTCCCCCTTCCCAATAATGTATCTCTTCTTGCTCCTGAAAATGCCAGGTTCTATACGAAATGGGCCTGCCCCTGAAGAAATTTGTCTGTGAAAGGATATGGAAGTTTATCCATGAAGAAGTTACTAAAAAAATTATAGTTTATCAACAACCTTTTTGAGAACTCCAGTACTTTTGAGCTCTACTCTTACAAATTCTACAACTTTTTCAACTTTCTCTAAAGACCTTTGAAGATTGTGATGATAAAAATTTTATTCCGATCCCCTGCCCCAACCAATAGACGGTGATCAGTTAGGGATGTTCATCCACAGGGGGAGAGGGTTCAGAAAAAATGGAACGTCAATCCCATCAATCAATCAATCAATCATATCTTTATTTCAATATTTCGGATTTTAGAGTAGCATTTCTGCTAGTATCTCCGAAAGAGAAATAATAAGTAAAATGAAATAAAAATAGAAATAGTGCAATTAAAATGCATTTCATTTAAACATCAATTACACACACACATTATATATAAAACTATTTTTTAAAAGTTAACTGCTTTATAAAATAGCTCAAAAAACACATTTTTCCAGGGTATATTTGGTGACCAGGAGTGTAGTATGGGGGCACGAGATATTTGCGCTGTGATAATTAATTTCTTATGCTTAAGCACCGTGCAAACGGACGCAACATTGTTGGCCAACAACTCCCAACATTGTTGGATGTTACATGTTGCGTCCGTTTCCACACCCTGTTGCATGTTGTTGCGTGTTGTTGCGCAAAGTTTGAAACCGGTCAAACTTTGCAGCCAACCACTCCCAACATTTCTTTTGTTCCGTGATCGCCAAAGCATTGCACAATAATGTTGGATGCGTTTGCACAGCTCTTCCAACACTGTTGGGGCCACACACACTCATTACACATGGATTACAAAGACTTATGGGTTGTTTTTTTCCCACGATGCACTGCAGGTCCTAAACTTGTTGGGAGTTGTTGCATCCGTTTGCACACCACTGCCAAAAGGGCACAACAACTCCCAACATTGATGTTGGGAGTTGTCGCGCCCGTTTGCACGCAGTCTTAGTTTCCCCCTTTCCATTTTGAAAGGATTTACAAAGAAAGCCGGATTCGTGAATAAAACTAAAATATGGCCTAAGAAATACTGTAAAAATCAAGATCGCCATTCTCTCGAAATAAAGTTTGAACAGGATATAATAATAATGGAAAAAGCTATCAAAATAAATATAGGCATTGCCCAGCGATTTAAACAGTAAACAGTACAATTTTCGTTAAAAAATATCCTACCTGAAATTACCAATTGCAGCCTGCACAATTCGATCGACACAGCACTTTCCAGAAGAGCCAGTCCTCGGACAGACCCACTCTGAAAATTAACGGCTTCTGACAATCATTCACGTTATTTTTCTCATATGCAGTATTAAAAGTCAGTGGAAGATATGGCGTGGGAAAGCAACCCATTCATCGTTGAATAATAAATGTCCGACCATTTGGTAAGATATGTGAGGACTGGGTTCCATCCTGGTCTCAGAGTCTTGAAGACGCCTTGCAATTTTTGCCGTTCGTGAAGTTCTTGACAGAACGATATTTCTTTTCTTAATATTTTCCGAGATCATTATCGAGGTCGAACTTTCAAAAGAATGATAAGCTTGATATTTTAAAGTTAGTATTTATCTTGCTTCGATATCATTTTACAGATCGCAAATCCTTCTTTCTTGGAATAACCTGAAATATGAAAGGAACATTAACCAGAGCTCAAATTAAAATAGCTAATCATTAAAGCAAAGCCTGTGTAAAAGGTAAGGACCGCAGACTAAACATGAAACTTGGACTTAGAAATGTTATTTAAAAACTGCTCTAGGAGTGTATAGTTTTGAGGCAAACAGATTGAGGAAATTCTTTTTCATTGTGTTCGTCACGCAATCATTTCTCCCGGGAGAAGGAAAGCACGGGAAGGATTGCGTGAGAAAGTTCTAAAACTGGCAAGCAAGGAGGTTCATGCCATTTTATTATCAAAATGAGAAGCGCGAAATCATGAACTGACTCGAATGATCGAAACTAACACAGACAACCGATGTCGGAGACTTCATGTTACGTGACAGTATAGTGACACGGATATTTAAATTAGGTCTGGGTTTTATTAGTCTGCTACACAGCCGTTTTTAGTGTCGTCACGCAACGCTCCTCCCCACTAACCGTTAGTGGGGAGGAGCGTTGCGTGACGACACTAAAAACGGCTGTGTAGCAGACTAGGGTTTTATGAGACAATGAACACTTTAGCTGCAAGAATTGATTGACCTTTTTCTGATTATCGCCTAGTAACAACCAATCATATCTAATGTATACTAGTATGAAATCGAGCGTTCTTTTCCATATTTTAGGGAGTAGCTCTTGAGTGAATACAAGTGAGCCAAGTGATTAAATACAATCGACTCTACTGATTGTCTTATCGTAGTTTTCGTTGATCTGAAAACCCTAGTGAACGGGGCAAAGTTCTCAACACCGAAATATGAAGATCATTGGTGTGGTGTTTTTCAGTACAAATTATTTGCACCCTTCTGGTTGAGATGGAACTCTTTTCGGAGAACAGTTATGAAAAGTTACGGCATTTTCCTTGGGGAATACATCAGGTGTTAACAAAGATTTAATGAAATATTTCATTTAAAAAGTATCTGTCAACCATTAATAATGGTTAACAGATACTTATTTATTCACTGTGTAACACAGTGAATAAAAATTTTGTCCATGTGACAGTGCTGGAGATCATGTAAATAAATGGTATTTATTTTATTTTTCCCATATGTATATCTCAGAATCTCCTTCTCTGTCCTTAGAGCGAAACGCTCATTTAAAAGCTTTGCTTTTTCTATCATTTCTCTAACCAGGTATCCATTGAGTTAGGATACTACAGATTATCTTTATGTGGCCAAATATAGATAGAAGTTATTGTCTATCTATCTATCTGTATATCATCGAGTAGAAATACCTACCTCGCAATAATTAACCTCGTGAAACTCGGTTTTTATTAGCGCCACTCAAGTCAAGGTTAGGAACTGGATGTGTGACCATGCAGCCGCGAACATCGTCGTGAAGCTCTCTACTTTGTTCATTCATTCTTCTTCTTCTTCTTCTTTCCGTATTGTCCGGTTTTATTTTTAAAAGTTAATCTAAAGCATATTTATAGCATTATTTTGGTCGCCGGATTTGGAAAAAAGAAATACAAACACGGCATGTGTAGTTCGCGCGAAAATAGACCTGGACACGGTTTTCGACGCCATCTTGACGAGTAGTACCCTGCGAGCAGTGGTTTCTCAAGGCCGGACGCTACGCTTCGATGGGAAAGAAACCACTGCGAGCAACCGTTTGCTTTGCCATCGAGCATGCGCGTCCACGTGATGACTACGAATAGTGAGTTTACGCAATAGGACGGCAGAAAGAAGAGGACGGCAAATCGCTTGTGCGTGACGAACGTGACAAGGCTAGACAAGGCGTATTTTGTCGTGATCTTGACTAACATCAATGTTTTCTGGTCTTTTCCAAAAAGATCTGTTTAAAAGAAAGTGAAGTTTGGCAAAAAGTTATTTCAAGCAAAATTATTGTCACGCTTGTCACACAAGGTTTACCGTCTTCTTTCCTCTCCCGTCCTGTTGCGTAAGTTTTCCAACGAGAAGACGGCAACGAGAACGATGATTTGTAAACTAAAGCTCCTCTCCAAAGAATTCTACTGAGAAAAATTGAGGGCGTTACATGCACTAGAATACCTAGAACCGCGTTTTTAAATTTTTTATACATTTGTCTGCAAGCAAGTCCCGGGAAAAATTACAGACAAATATATGGAAAATCTAAAGCAAGCCTCTGTAGAAATCTAAGGTCAGGTACCCGCCCCCCCCCCCCCCCCCGAATTTTTTAGGACAATCCTTTGCTTTGTAGCTTTAGTTTACAACTGATATTTTTTCAGAACAGCCTTTTTACGGAAATTATGCGACATTAGGTTCTCGTACACTCACACGTCTGCCTACTCGTCAAGATGGCGTCGAAAACCGTGACAAGGTCTATTATTATAATACCTTGGGCGGTAGTACGTGGCTGGAACTTTTGTTCTTGAGCCATCGTAGTTTGATAAAAAATAAAGCACGAACAGCGGTGATAAACATTGTGAGTTTTCGCATTTTTATAAACTTGACGTTTCGTATGCTATTGAACAAAATTTCAAAAGTGATCTTAAGTTACCGTTAAAGAAAATGACAAGACTATATATTTAATTTTATTTTCGAGTGGCAAAACAATATTTTACGAAGGAGCGCAGCGAATGAGTAAAACATTGTTTTTGCCACGAGAAAATAAAATTCTTATCCATTTGTCAAACCGCCGTGTAATGTTCTTTTTATTATATAGACAAAAAGACATCGATAAAATAATAGATTTTTATGCGCCAAAAAGTAATTGTGACGGCTCACATTTTCAGTACAGCAATATAAGACATTGTTTACAATAATCTTGAGCAATAACACTGCGCTGAATAGGGCTCTACAATGACAAAATATATGCAAAGCTTTGAAAAATGTATAATTAAAATTCAAAGGACGCAAGACGCCTACAAATTTTTTAGGGAAATTACCGAAATTACGTCATCGATAAACTCACGTGTGAGATTATGGAAAATAAACCACTCGGATCCCGGATGTAGTTTTTAAGAATTTTACGAGTGGTATATTTTCCAGTAAAACACTCGTGCCTATATAATAAATATATATATAAAAAATAAATCTATTTTATTAATATATTCTTGAACTAGTAATTCATTCTTTTGTTCGGAGCTGTAGTAATAAAATGATGCAATATATCTACATCTAGATCTGCATAATTTATTTGCAAAATCCTATAAGGACATCTAGCAAATTCCAGTGCAAAGTGCAAGAATAAAAATGAATAAATAAATATGTACAAATAGGGAAATAAATAATTGTGTTATAGTAATGATGAAATAAATAACAATCAGTTAATAATTAATAATTTCAGTTATAACTTAGAGCAGGACTTAGAGCCATTATTTACGTACGTTTAATTATTCTTATTTACTTACTTAAAATATTTCAGTCGATCTGAATGTCTTATTAAAAGTGCATCAGCCAAACGATGTCTAGAAAAAGGATTAGGCAGCTTAACTGAATTTTGAAAACCTTCGAAAGACAGTCATCCAGCTATCCACCACTCTCCTTTTGACACCGTTGTTGTCATAGCAACGCAATGTTTATTTTACTTAAGGGTGCTCGGCCTGTTGTTTTTGTTGTTTTCCTTTTTCGTAGCATGTTTATACAAGCAATAGTCGCCTTCTGGGAACATTTTAAAGTCATCCTGACGTGTAGGTCAACATTGATGTTATTATGGCAAGCGAGTTTTGATAGAAATGTTTTTCAAAATTTGCATTTTCTCTAAAAAATTATTAAAATTATTTCTATTTTTACTGATTGAATTATTATATTGCACTTAATTTAGCATTATTTTATCAAAGTTGTTGTGACTGTTAATGAAATCCGGTTTGTTTAGAAAATAGTTTGATAAAAGACATGAGTTTAATATCACCAAATCAGTGCACTGAGATGCTGACTTAAGTATTCAACAGTGTTCATTTCTCTCAGAATTTCATATTTTGCTGATTTGTTTACTTCCTATGCATCGTTTTATACTCAGAGTAAGTTTTCTGGAAAATATATCTCGATTTATACGAGTTTTAAGTAAAATGGAATACATTAAAATAATTTATACTGGCGGATCCAAGATGGCGGATGCTTCCAATCATGACATCACTGTTATGGATATACATGTTTATCATTTATAGCCAACTTCCTTGATTTTATCAGAGACCTTACTATTTAAGTATTTTTCGCTTCATATCTACTTTGAGGGAAATATGGATTCTGTCAATAAATTCAACAATATGACATCATAATGATGTCAGGTAACGTCATTTTGTCAATCAAGTTATGAAGTTGGAAATGATGAGTACATTATTGTGTGTTATTAAAATTTTGGTGTCCTTTTTGTACATTTGCTTTCAGTACTCCTTATTTTTCTTGTAATTGTTGTTTGCACGACCCCACCAGCAATGCGATCTTTTTATCGTGCTGAAAATAAAGTTCTTATCTTATCGTATCTTATCTTATCTTATCTTATCTTATCTTATCTTATAGGATAAGCGGTTTTGAAGTTATACAGGGGGAGACTCCTAGGGCCCCCCGGTCGCAGGAAGCAAAAAAAAAGTAAGGTCTGAGTAGGTTTAAAGCTACTGTCCACCGTATTACGGTGACCCAAAAGTGTCACGACAATTTCAGTTTTACTCAAGGCAATTTCAATTGAAATTGCCGTGAGTAAATTGAAATTACCTTGACACTTTTGGGCCCACCGTATAAAAGTGGTCAATACAAGATCAAAAGTATTATCCGAGGAACGTCAAGTTTGGAGGCGAAAACTCCGTCTCTCAAAATTCCTGTTTATTTTACGGACAGACTCTTTTGTGGTCCCTAAACCACAAAATTCCAAGAAATGTTACGACGATAAAGAACGTATAGAAACTGGTGTTGTCCCAGGCTTGTGACCAACTAGCAAAGGCTGAACAATGTATGATTCCGTGCCGCCGCGTGATACAGGAAAAGCAGACTTTTAATATTTATATATTCTTCCAAATAAAAGGCCTTTTATAAAATTTTTTATTCATCATGTTTCATTCTTTCTCATTCCTACGATTTAATTTTAAAGATCATTAACGAGGTTTTTTAACTCGTCGTATAATTTCAACAATCGAGGAGATCCGTACTGCCTTGACAGTGCCGAAAATTTGCCCGACTTACATATAAAAATTATCACAGCAATTTTTGTTTATGTAAGACAAATATCGTGGTGAACATTTTCGGCGTTGCTGTCGATGACGCACTTGCTACTCAACTTTAACGACATTACCTAACCCCAAACCCTCCCCCCGGCATAAAAAAATGAGAAAGAAAGAAAAATATTAGCCGAGCCACCCTTAATCCCCAGGGCTTCAATAACTTGATCTTTTAAATGTGTATTTTCCGAGTGGTGTCTTTGTGCGTCCCTCTTTGACAATTATCCTGCGGGATGAGTGCATTCAATATTACATTTCTACCTCTAGACAGATATATTTGAGTTTATATCTTGTTATTGATACAAGAGTAAGAGTAGAAATAAGGATGAATGAAAAGTGTAGTTTCAGTCATGTAATTACAGGGTGTCCCAAAAGTTTGTTCCTCTACTTTATAAGGCTGTATTCCAGTACGATTGGAGTTGGTAAGCAAATAATTTCAACAGAAGTTGTGACTTTCAATATAATTCACTATTTTCATACTTGTTGTGTCATCTTTTGACTCGAATATTCGATTTGTGTACTTCCGCGCAAAAGGTGCGCGTGCGCGAGTATATT
This sequence comes from Porites lutea, assembly GCF_958299795.1. Taxonomy (NCBI): domain Eukaryota; kingdom Metazoa; phylum Cnidaria; class Anthozoa; order Scleractinia; family Poritidae; genus Porites; species Porites lutea. Next base: position 607,239 of record NC_133206.1, read on the forward strand.
TTCCAGCCACATATTTTTTGTATTTCATAGCCCGAACTGCTCGAACTCCTTCCTTGTTTTTTTGTGAATATCACGAAAGATAAACTCCCTTAACACAGAAAACGTTCTGCTGTGTGAGAGCATAGACCTGTATACTTCGATTTACTGACTTATCTGTTGTAGAAATTGCTAAAAAACCGGAAAAATCCGAATGTTGGGTGGTAGAATGATCATGGAGAAATGAAGGTTATGAAGGAAAGAAACTATGAGGAATACCAAAAGCCCTGAATAAAGCAGCTAAAACAGTTTTAAAGAAGGGTAGATACAAAATAGGAGACTCGACAAGGAAGCTCAGTCTCACATAGTTAACAAGCCAAATAAAAGGGTCATGAAAAGCTGTTTAAGATGTTTAAAATTAGAGGCCCCTGAGATGGCAAAAAAACCTCTGCTTAGTCTGCCAATTAACGCCCAACTCGTTTCAAATTTGTAAAGAAGTACAAAAGCCTTGCTGTGGAAGGTGGCCGGGATGATTACCTTTTTTGGATGAATGCCCAAAATATATTTTTTTCAGCTGCCTAAACTAAACAAATTTTGTTTGGAGGTTGAACTGGATCCTGCGCACCAGGTGATAAAAGAGCTCAAAATGGATCATTTGTAGGTCAACATGCTGTATCCCACTTCAAGCCGCAAAGGCTACAGATTGTGATAAAAAAAACAAAAAGGGCATGCCAGTTACTGAAATTCTGAATACATATACTTGATAGAGAAATAAACATCTTCTAGAAATTCCATGCAAAAATAAAGTTTTGATCAAAAGTTATAGTGCATGAAATTAGAGGAACGAACTGAAATTCTGAATACATATACTTGATAGAGAAATAAACATCTTCTAGAAATTCCATGCAAAAATAAAGTTTTGATCAAAAGTTATAGTGCATGAAATTAGAGGAACGAACTTTTGGGACACCCTGTAGATCGTGGCGCTGACATGAGCGATTTTCAGCAATTATTGGTTCGCTTAGCAAAAAGCTTTTAAAATTCGCCTGTGAATTAAAACATTTATGAAATTAAAACTAAAATATTTTCACTTAAGGTGTAGATTTTTTTGTACAGAGAAATATAATTCAGCGCCCTCCTACCTGCGAGACAGTTGAAACTGGCAAAACATGGAAACCTTTTTAAATACCTAGCACACAGGAGAACACTGACGTGGAACTTGGATACGTTATTTGCATTAGACAAGTTGGTCGATATAAAAATAACAAAGACACAAGAAAGTAATAATTACGCTGCTGAAAAAGCACCTGAAGAGCACAACACGCGACAAGAACACGAGAGCGGATGGCCCCGGCAAATTTTATGAAAGCTACAACTGAGCAAAGAATTTCACGTGAACTGTTTTGTTCTGCAGAGTTCACTGCTGAAGTTCACAACGAGTTAATCTTTCTTTCAGCGCTGAATGTTTTACTGTCAATCACCGCATTTCTAGGGAACATTGTGATCCTAGCTGCCCTTCGTAAGGAGACTTCACTTCATCCGCCATCCAAACTCCTGTATCGTAACCTGGCGGTAACTGATCTCTGTGTTGCTATCACTGCCGAGCCCCTCACTGTCACATACTGGATGTCTGTAGTGAACCAAAGATGGGATCTTTGTCATTTCGCTAACGTTGCGATTTTTGTTACAACAGCTATTTTGTGTTCGGCGTCTTTATTCACAGTGACTGCAATAAGTATGGATAGACTTTTAGCCTTACTGCTGGGGCTCAAATACAAACAGGTAGTTACCCTGAAAAAAACCAGTATAACTGTCATTGTTTTGTGGATTCTATCCATTGTCGCCACAGCAAGCTACTTTTGGAAGCCGTACATGTATACTTGGTTATTCGAAGTAGGTGTGTTTCTGCCTTGCTTAGTCGTCTCATGTTTGTCTTACACAAAAATTTTCTTGACTCTGCGTCAAAAAGGAAAGCATGTTCGAGAGCAACAGGGACAAGAAATTCCCGCGGGCATTGCTCAATACAGGAAGGCGGTGTCTAGTTCTCTGTGGTTGCTGGTAGCATTGGTTGTCTGTTATCTGCCATATGGTATAACGGCTCCTTTAACGCCTTATAAGGGAATGTCTTTATCGGTTTACCTTGCTAGGGCATTTACATTTACTTTCGTGTTTTTGAACTCCTCTTTAAATCCAGTACTTTACTGTTGGAAGATCCAAGAGGTGAGGCAAGCTGTTAAAGATACAACAAGACAACTCTTATTCTCAACCAGTTACACAGTGCAGTAGATTTTGTAATCATTTTCAACTCTGTAAATATACCTACGAGTTTACCTTAAACGTATGTTTAGATGTAAATTCTTTTAAATTCAACTCTAAAAAACAGTATTTTAAATTGATAACTGCTTTTAAGTATGGCAAAATTTAAGGCAGCATCAACAAAATGTTTGTATATTCTACTGGTACATGCAGTTCCATCTACCATCTTATTTTTTTCTAACAGGATATAGATACTGCACTTGTTTCATCTATTTAGTACCCCCTGGTGACAGCAGACTTTACTGTATTATTCAAATTTTCATTCAAAGTTCAGTAATTTGAATATAATTAATGTGTGCAAAGTAAAAAATGTTTATGGATGCGAAAAAAAAAAAAAAAAAAACTTATCGTAAGCTGTATCACCAGTCACGTCAACTGTTAAAAAAAATAGATAAGTCGAATAAAAATACGGTTAGAATATATCGCACATATAGCATTGTACCTATATTGCTCTATTAAAACATGTCTGCTTTTAGACTATTTTTAAGCGGCGGGATGAATTTCTTTAATTTTTGGAGTCTGGTCTGGATTCGTAAAAGGAATGTTGAGGCGCTTATTAAAAGCTCGGGGCTTAGAAACGGTGCAGTTCAGTGCGCAAGTTTTATATTCATTATATTTAAACCGAAAAGTATCTGTCAGAAAAGATAACGACAGCCATCGAAAGACAACAAAATTTGCCACCCCACATAGGTGACATTTCTTATGGCAGATTAATAAAAAGAACTAAAATGCTAAAAAATATGATGAAATTCGTCTTATTCAAGTTTTCAGTCGAATGGTTATACACTATATATGAAATACGAAAAGGCTCAAAAAATTTTAAAATTGCGTAAACCTGTTAAATTTATACCATTTTACAAGAAATGGCAGCAGCTTTTGCCTTATACCTAAGAGCATCCCTGCTCGATTTATCTCCTGAAGGAAATTTACCATTGCTCACAGCAGGAAGGATTAAACTACAAAAAGCATTCTGCTTTAATACTAAAAACCAAGCTCAAATGATGAGATATTAAGGTCAGCGAAATAGGACAGGTGGTGATAGAGGCACGACAGTTGGTAATTTAATTCGCATGAATTTAAACGTATACTATGGTGAGGTTCTTGTAAAAAGCATGACAAATACTCCAAAGGAAACAAAATATAACACTTTCATAAATTGTTTGAAAAATGTGTAATACATTATATATCAAAAACATAGAATAAAACAATTGAAATATAGCAATTTTATTGCCCATGGTCTGTCATTCTTTAACAAACATGGGCCATAAAAGGCTAGGAGTGTAATATGAAGATTGCATTTCGAACTAATTTAGAGAAAATTGAGCATACATTACCACTAAAAATACCAAATGTTAATTATCATTGTTTAAAAACCTTTCATCCAAAAGGGTGCGAAGAAATGATCGGCTTAATAAAGATAATTAATACGGGTTTTCTGGTGTTTTTATTTCAGAACACGAACAGCTAGCAATAATTACACTGTAAACAAGTTACATTTCCGCTGAACATTTCCATTCATTTCGCGCCAAAACAAAAAAATTCCCATCCAATCAAACCAGCTAAGCAGAGTATTGACATTTTCAAAAATAGCAGACGAGCACAGATATCAAACAGCGATATTAAAGTCGAGAGAAGAAAGATCCTGTTACGCGTAGAAGATCAACTGCCATTTAGTCCATATTGGGTTTTGCGGGTGCTTGAATAATCGTGATAGATTAAAAGCCGTCTAACGCGCAGACATGTGAGTAGCGCAGATGGACGCTCTTAGTTGATGGGTTCCTGACATAGTGCCTGATATGTTTTAAAGTGCGTTCCTATTAAGCAGCCAGCCTCCCATAAAAGTGACCGGTGGGCCGATTGGAATTGAAAATAAAAACCACCTGTATCAGTTAAGTGGGATTAGCCTGTTTCATGCCTTCCCAAAGAGAGTTTCTGTATTCTTTTGAACCTCCATTTAACGGCCAAAACGATTTTCTGAGTTTGAATCTTAGTAGCCAGCTCAAAACAATGCCGAAAACGAAAATGTGCATATAAACACAAACTTGCCATTTAGTTTACAACAGTACCACTGACTGGCAATGATGTCTGCTTGAACTCTGAGCTTGAATGGGTGAGTGGGTTAATCTATAGCAATTCTTGGATGCAGAATACGCTCTTCTAACGTATGATAATATGCCCGTCTAACCTCGTTTTTGAGTAAAAAGTCCTTTGAAATGCTAATCAGACGACGTTTTCGTATTTGAATTTCAAAAGAATTTTACCCGTAAACGAGGTTAGACGGGCATATTACCATATGTGAGAAGAGCGTATAGCATAATAATATTTCTTAGGGTTTCCACTTATGTCCAGGATCGCAAAAATCGCAAAAATAACGAATCTAACAAGAATCAAGACTTAGAAAAAAAAAAAGAAACCAAGAAGGACCCCGAAATGTCCGCAAATATCGCAAAAGTAACAAGGATTTTTCTTGCTAGCTGAAAACACCCGTCACAAATATTGCAAAAATCGCAAAAATAACAAATCTAAAAAGAATCAAGACTTGGAAACAGAAGAAGCCAAGAAGGGCCCCGAAATGTCCGCAAATATCGCAAAAATCGCAAAAGTAACAAGGAATTTTTTTTGCTAGCTAAAAACACCCGTGACAAATATCGCAAAAATCGCAAAAATAAGAAATCTAACAAGAATCAAGACTTGGAAACAGAAGAAGCCGAGAAGGGCCCTGAAATGTCCTCAAAAATCGCAAAAATTGCAAAAGTAACAAGGATTTTTCCCGCTAGCTGAAAACACCTATGACAAATATCGCAAATATCGCAATAAATAACAAATGTAACAAAATTCCAGACTTAGAAAGAAAGGAAGGCAAGAAGGGCCCCGAAATGTCCGCAAATATCGCAAAAATCGCAAAAGTAACAAGGAGTTTTCTTGCTACCTGAAAACACCCATAACAAATATCGAAAAACTCGCAAAAATAACAAATGTAACAAGAATCAAGATTTAGAAAGCAAAGAACCCAAGAGGGGCCCCGAAATGTCCGCAAATATCGCAAAAATGGCGAAAGTAACAAGGATTTTTTTGCTAGCCAAAAACACCCATTACAAATATCGCAAAAATAACAAATGTAACAACATTGAAGACTTAGAAAGCAAAGAAGCCAAGAAGGGCCCCAAAATGTCCGCAAATATCGCAAAAGTAACAAGGATTTTTCTGGCGAGCTAAAATCACCAATAACAAATATCGCAAACATCGCAAAATAACAAATTTAACAAAATTCTAGACTTAGAAAAAGAAGAAACCAAGAAGGGCCCCGAAATGTCCGCAAATATCGCAAAAATCGCCAAAGGAACAAGAATTTTTCTTGCGGCTAAAAACACCCGTGACAAATATCGCATCGTGTTAAAGCAAATGCGCAATACGGTTTTCCGATTTAGCGGAAGTTCGAGCCATTTTTCCGAGATGTAAAATTGATTGCATCATACTGTAAAAATTCATCTCGATTTTTTTCGTTATAAGTAAATCTTTGCATGATGTCATTGTTTATGCAAAATATCTGGCTCGTAAAAGGATAAATGAGTTCACTTTCTTGCCCAGTAATTTTGTAATGCGTTCCATTTTCGCGAAAATGAAATCATCAGTTTCAAATGTGACACTATTTATAATTATTGACAGTAGCAAAATACTGCAATAACAGTCTGTGTATGCTTCGTTCTTCCATCAACATACCGCTACAATGTATGCGTAGAAAGGAGTGTCGCTCACAGAAGGGGGCAAGTTTTAAGCAATAAAAGGGGGTGGTAGCAGAACTTTTCATGGCCAAGAACCCACCATAACAATCGTTCCAAAATATCAAGAATAGCACATTGGGGGAAAAAAAAGGGCATTTTACATGAATGTTGCTGTGTAATACCCACAGTTTCTTAAACAGGGATTGCCAGTGATTTGGCAATCCTTCCCTTTTAAATCAAGGCTTATAGTTAAACAACAACCACCCCAATGAATGTTATTTATATGTGTACGCCAATCCATTTATTTAAAATAACAATTGATCCAATTGTGCACAAGAGAGGATAAGATGGACAGAGAAAGTATCCCCCATACACACCCTATTCTATAGGTAATTCGTTTCGAGTTGTTTTTAGAATCGGGATAAAGTTGCCTCGCGCGCTGCGTGGATGTTTCGTGGAGGTTTCGCATGACTAAACGCCATGCAAAACATGTCGTGCGAAAGGCAATGAACGCGTAAAGAGATCGAGAGCATTTCTGAATATTGAAGCGAAATGAGTCGGCGCCACCTGGGAAAAGGGACTCGCTCGACTCTTGGACAACCCGTGAAATCAGTTTAACTCGAAGTTATCGTAACCTCAATGCTTTAATAAAATGAAAAATTTCGCCGGTCTATTGAAACCGGTCGTTTGTACAATAAAGCAAGTAGCAAGTAATATTCATGTTCATGTAATTAGTTTTACAAATTTGAATTTTATAGTAGTTTTTTTAAGTTGTTAAGCACTGTTGATCAGTGAATGCAAATAGCTCTCTAGATGTTATTAAATTATTATTACTATTATTATTATTATTATTATTATTATTATTATTATTATTATAAGACGCCAAGTGTTATTTTTGTTGAATAATAAAAGACTTATAAAAGAATAAATATCAAACCAGAAATTGCTCTCTTCAAACTGTAAATTATAAATGATCCTGAGAGAATATTCACTGTGTTAAGGATTTCCCTGCTGTACTGTTAGCTCTATACAAGAGAGGAAGGGCGATTCTTCTTTAATTTCCGTTTCGCTGACACAGCTTTAGCAGAAATCTCTCTTTAGTCGTTTTCGTCGACAAAACGAATAGCAATATTGCCCTCCGAGTCTTCCGCCATTTTTTCCTGCGTCAATTCGTGAAGGACGCGTGGCTCTGAGCGTGGGTTATCCACGCGGAATACATTAGCGCTATGTGATTGGCTGTTGTCTAATCCCCCTTGGGATCTGTTTTCTTAAAAATAACTCGAGACGAATTACCTATGAAATAGGGTGTGTATGGAGGATGCCTTCTCTGTCCCCTTTATCCTTTCTTGATTGTGCATTTATGTGTGCTTCGTTCTATTACTCATGAATCATGAACAACTATAACAAAACCACCGAGAAAAGAGACCAAAAGACCTAGGCCATACAAATACAAAATGTCATAACATGATTACTTCACTTACAACCTCTGATTTAATGTAGCCTGTAGCCAGGATTAGACATTATTTAAGGGTGCTCGGCCTCGTTGTTTTTTTTTTGTTTTTCTTTTTCGTAGCATGTTTATACAAGCAATAGCCTCCTCAAACTTTGTTGTTTCACTTCGTCTGTATCTCAGTCACCTCCTTCTTGGAGGCTATTTTCTTTCAGTTTACCCAGAAATAGTTGCTGGCTTTCTAGCTTCAGTTTTTTCCTTGAGTGTAAGCGCTAAACGTCATCGTTCCCTGTCTCATTTTTTCGTCGGAATCTCGTCACCGTGTTCATATTGGGATTCATGTATTAGGGACCGTCTTGCACGGGAAACTCGTCTTTAAACGAAAAACTCGTCTGATATGAATACGGTTAAGGACGAGTTTCAAATTTATCCGTCTATTTTTCCAACTAAACCGACGGGGAAATAAGACGGAAAATTCGTCTTAGACGGAAAACCGTGTTAAATTCACATTATTAGATGCGAAAATCAAGACGACGTTTTTGCACTTACACCCAAGGAAAACACGAACTAGAAAGCCAGTAATTACATTACATTACATTGTAAAATCAACTTGTGATCCAACTGTTTTTCTTTATAATAAAAAGTATCTTCCATGTAGAATGTCGATGTAGTGAAAAAAGCAAGATATTAATCAAAAACTTGTTACCATGACTTTGCATTGTGGGGAACCTATCACAATACTTTTGATATTTAGTATGGAACAGCAGGGAATTGGAGAGGTTAATTTAATTAACAGTTAATGAATGAGGCTGAGTATCTTACGAAGAATTATGGAGATCGAGGAGGGTGTTATCCGTCGAAGCCGTAGGCCGAGGCGGATAACACCCTTCGAGATCTCCATAATTCTTCATATGATACGAAAGCCGAATTCAGTAATTGTTTTATTATTCATTCAAAATAATTCCTAGTTTAAAAACATAGCTAAAACATGCTTACGTTTACGTTTAGGTTTGTCCAACTCTGCGAATATTCTCCAAATAGCAGATGTCGCCCTCCGAGTTGTCTTCTTGTTGTTTCTGCTATGTTTTTCTACTTTGTCTAGTTCCAGCTGTAATTCTTACACTTGAAACGAGTGAAGTGTCGGCCATTTTTGTATTCACAATCAAAACAACCAACCTCTTTCCCTGGTCTTCTCGGTTAACGGTTCATTAACCTGTAAGAAGGCTGCATTTTTGACGTCATTTCCTCGGTAAACATAAAAGTCTTCCAAATTTGGTCATCAGTAACTGGTTATGGTGAATTATGCGTGTGCTTTTAGCCTATCAGAATTGGGGAAATATTTTGAAGGAATAATAAAGTGTTTTAATTTCTAAATTTCATTTTGGATTTTTAACATTTTACATTAAAACGTATTATTTTGGGACAGAACTAGAACGGATAGTGAAGTAAATGTTTCTATGTTTTATTAAATTCTGGATTTTCGCCTTAACGTGGCCACCTCAGTGACATACCTCTGAATTATTTCGTCAAGTTTTTAAACTAATCGATGTAGCCTGATTTAATTATTATATTACACTTAAGTTAGCATTATTTTATCAAAGTTGTAGTAACTATTAATGAAATCCGGGTCGTTAGAGACTAGTTTCATAAAAGACATGAGTTTAATATCACCAAATCAGTGCACTGAGATGCTGAATTTAGTTTTCAACAGCGTTCATTTCTCTCAGAATTTCATATTTTGCTGATTTGTTTGCTTCCTATGCGTCGTATACTCAGAGTAAGTTTTCTGGAAAAAATATCTCGATTTATACGGGTTTTAAGTAAAATGGAATACATTAAAATAATTTGTACTGGCGGATCCAAGATGGCGGATGCTTCCAATCATGACATCACTGTTATGGATATACATGTACTGTATATCATTTATAACCAACTTCCTTGATTTTATCAGAGACCTTACTATTTAAGTATTTTTCGCTTTATGTCTACGTTGAGGGAAATATGGATTCTGTCAATAAATTCAACAATATGACATCATAATGATGTCAGGTAACGTCATTTTGTCAATCAAGTTATGAAGTTGGAAATGATGAGTACATTATTGTGTGTTATTAAAATTTTGGTGTTCTTTTTGTACATTTGCTTTCAGTACTCCTTATTTTTCTTGTAATTGTTGTATGCACGACCCCACCAGCAATGCTGATCTTTTTATCGTGCTGAAAATAAAGTTCTTATCTTATCTTATCTTATAGGATAAGCGGTTTTGAAGTTATACAGGGGGAGACTCCGAGGGCCCCCCGGTCGCAGGAAGCAAAAAAAAGTAAGGTCTGAGTAGGTTTAAAGTTACGGTCCACCGTATTACGGTGGCCCAAAAGTGTCACAACAATTTCAATTCACTCAAGGCAATTTCAATTGAAATTGCTGTGAGAAAATTGAAATTGCCTTGACACTTTTGGGCCCACCGTATAAAAGTGGTCATTACAAGATGAAAAGTATTACCCGAGGAACGTCAAGTTTGGAGACGAAAACTCCGTCTCTCAAAATTCCTGTTTATTTTACGTACAGACTCTCTTGTGGTCCCTAAACCACAAAATTCCAAGAAATGTTACGACGATAAATAACGTATAGAAACTGGTGTTGTCCCCCGACTTGTGACCAACTAACAAAGGCTGAACAATGTATGATTCCGTGCCGCCGCGTGATACAGGAAAAGCAGACTTTTAATATTTATATATTCTTCCAAATAAAAAGCCTTTTATAAAATTTGTTTTTTTTCTCATTCCTACTATTTAATTTTAAAGATCATTAAAGAGGTTTTTTAACTTGTCGTATAATTACAACAATCGGGGAGATCAGTACTACCTTGACATTGCCGAAAATTTCACCGACTTAGATATAAAAATTGTCACAGCAGTTTTTGTTTATGTAAGACAAATATCGTGGTGAACATTTTCGGCGTTGCTATCGATGACACACTTGCTACTCAACTTTAACGACATTACCTAACCCCAAACCCTCCTCCCGGCATAAAAAAATGAGAAAGAAAGAAAAAATATTAGCCGAGCCACCCTTAATCCCCAGCGCTTCAATAAATTGATCTTTTAAATGTGTATTTTCCGAGTGGCGTTATTATGAGTCCCTCTTTGACAATTATCCTGCGGGATGAGTGTATTCAATATTAAATTTCTACCTCTAGACAGATATTGATGAGTTTATATCTTGTTATTAATACAAGAATAAGAGTAGAAATAAGGATGAATGAAAAGTGTAGTCATGTAATTAGATCGCGGCGCTGACATGAGCGATTTTCAGCAATTATTGTTTCGCTTGGCAAAAAGCCTTAAAAATTCGCTTGTGAATTAAAACATTTATGAAATTAAAACTAAAATATTTTGACTCAAGGTGTAGAGCTTTTTGTATAGAGAAATATAATTCAGCGCCCTCCTACCTGCGACACAGTTAAAACTGGCAAAATATGGAAACCTTTTTAAATACCTAGCACACAGAGAACACTGACGTGGAACTTGGATGCGTTGTTTGCATTAGATAGGTTGGTCGATATAACAATAACAAAGGCACAAGAAAGTAATAATTACGCCGTTAAAAAGCACCTGAAGAGGACAAACACGAGACAAGAACACGAGAGCGGATGGCACCGGCAAATTTTACTGAAGCTACAACTGAGCAAAGAATTTCTCGTGAACTGTTTTGTTCTGCAGAATTCACTGCTGAAGTTCACAACGAGTTAATCTTTCTTTCAGCGCTGAATATTTTACTGTCAATCACCGCATTTCTAGGGAACATTGTGATTCTAGCTGCCCTTCGTAAGGAGACATCACTTCATCCGCCGTCCAAACTCCTGTATCGTAACCTGGCGGTAACTGATCTCTGTGTTGCTATCACTGCCGAGCCCCTCACTGTCACATACTGGATGTCTGTAGTGAACCAAAGATGGGATCTTTGTCATTTCGCTAACGTTGCGATTTTTGTTACAACAGCTATTTTGTGTTCGGCGTCTTTATTCACAGTGACTGCAATAAGTATGGATAGACTTTTAGCCTTACTGCTGGGGCTCAAATACAAACAGGTAGTTACCCTGAAGAAAACCAGCATAACTGTAATTGTTTTGTGGATTCTATCCATTGTCGCCACAGCAAGCTACTTTTGGAAGCCGTACATGTACACTTGGTTATTCCAAGTAGGTGTGTTTTTGCCGTGCTTAGTCGTCTCATGTTTGTCTTACACAAAAATTTTCTTCACTCTGCGTCAAAAAGAAAAGCATGTTCGAGAGCAACAGGGACAAGAGATTTCCAAGGGCATTGCTCGATACAGGAAGGCGGTGTCTAGTTCTCTGTGGTTGCTGGTAGCATTGGTTGTCTGTTATCTGCCATATGGTATAACGGCTCCTTTAACGCCTTTTAAGGGGATGTCTTTATCAGTTTACCTTGCTAGGGCATTTACATTTACTTTCGTGTTTTTGAACTCCTCTTTAAATCCAGTACTTTACTGTTGGAAGATCCAAGAGGTGAGGCAAGCTGTTAAAGATACAGCAAGACAACTTTTATTCTCAACCAGTTATACAGTGCAGTAGATTTTGTAATCATTTTCAACTCTGTAAATATACCTATGAGTTTACCTTAGCCGTATGTTTAGATGTAAATTCTTTTAAATTCAACTCTAAAAAACAGTATTTTAAATTGACAACTGCTTTTAAGTATGGCAAAATTTAAGACATCATCAACAAAATGTTTGTATATTCTACTGGTACAGTTCCATCTACCATATTATTTTTTTAAACAGAATATAGATACTGCACTTGTTTCATCTATTTAGTACCCCTTGGTGATAGAAGACTTGGCCCTGGGGGCTCAATAAAATGTTTGTTTGGTGGGAAATTAGTCACTGTATTTATTCAAATTTTTATTCAAAGTTCAGTAATTTGAATAAAATTAGTGTGTGCAAAGTAAAAATGTTTATGGGTGTGAAAAAAAAATCGTAAGCTGTATCACCAGTTTGTCAACTATTAAGAAAACAGATAAGTCAAATAAAAGTACGGCTAGAGTTAATCGCACATAAAACATTGTACCTATGTTCCTGTATTAAAACATGTCTGCGTTTAGACTATTTTTAAACCGAAAAGTATCTGTCAGAAGAGATGACGACCGGCATCGAAAGACAACAAAATTTGCCACCCCACATAGGTGACATTTCTTATGGTAGATTAATTAAAAAAGACCTAAAATGCTCAAAAATATAAAAATATAGCTTTCAGTCGAATGGTTGTTCACTATATATGAAATACGAAAAGGCTCAAAAGAAAATTACAATTGCGTAAACTTGTTAAATTTAGACTATTTTACAAAAAATGGCAGCAGCTTTTGCCTTATACCTAAGAGCATCCCTGCTCGATTTATCTCCTGAAGGAAATTTACCATTGCTCACAGCAGGAAGGATTAAACTACAAAAAGCATTCTGCTTTAATACTAAAAACCGAAGCTCAAATGATTACATATTAAGGTTAGCGGAATAGGACAGGTGGTGAAAGAGGCACGACAGTTGGCAATTTAATTCGCATGAATTTAAAACTGTACTATGGCGAGGTTCTTGTAAAAAGCATGACAAATACTCCAAAGGAAACAAAATGTAACACTTTCATAAATTGTTTGAAAAATGGGTAATATATCATATATCAAAAACATAGAATAAAACAATTGAAATATAGCAATTTTATTGCCCATGGTCTGTCACTCCTTAACTAACATCGGCCATAAAAGGCTAGGAGTGTAATATGAAGCCATGTATTTCAAAACTAATTGAGAGAAAATTGAGCATACATTACCATTAAAAATACCAATTGTTAATCATCATTGTTTGCAGAACTTTCATTCAAAAGGGTGCGAAGAAATGATCGGCTTAATAAAGATAATTAATACGGGTTTTCTGGTGTTTTTATTTCAGAACACGAACAGGTAGCAATAATTACACTGTACACAAGTTACATTTCCGCTGAACATTTCCACTCATTTTGCGCAAAAACAAAAAAAATTCCCATCCAATCAAAGCAGCTAAGCAGAGTATTGACATTTTCAGAAATGGCACACGAGCACAGATATCAAACAGCGATATTAAAGTCGAAAGAAAAAAGATCCTGTTACGCGTAGAAGATCAAACTGCTATATTCGTCCATATTGGGTTTTGCGGGTGCTTGAATAATCGTGATAGATTAAAAGCCGTCTAACGCGCAGACATGTGAGTAGTGCGGATGGACGCTCTTAGTTGATGGGTTCCTGACATAGTGCCTGATATGTTTTAAAGTGCGTTGCTATTAAGCAGCCAGCCTCCCATAAAAGTGACCGATGGGCCGATTGTCCCGAAAAATGGAATTGAAAATAAAAACCACCTGTATCAGTTAAGTGGGATTAGCCTGTTTCATGCCTTCCCAAAGAGAGTTTCTGTATTCTTTTGAACCTCCATTTAACGGCCAAAACGATTTTCTGAGTTTGAATCTTAGTAGCCAGCTGAAAACAATGCCGAAAACGAAAATGTGCATATAAACACAAACTTGTCATTTAGTTTACAACAGTACTACTGACTGGCAGTGACGCTCCGTTTTATGTTACGTGTGGCATCTTATACGAGCTCCTTATTGATGGTGCTCAACCATTTTGGCAGAATAACTGAATTGCCCAATTTTATGGCAAAATGCGTTAGCTATATATCAAGAAACAGTGACAAAAAATAAACTGCTGAGAAAAAAGGACGTTTTTCACTATTAATTGCTATATTTTGAAAAAAAATAGAGAGGACAACATTCTTTAATTATTACATGTACTGAATTTTTATTAAATATCTGGTCGTTAACACTGGACTGTTCATAAGCAAGCACTGCAGAAAAAAAAAGGCGACAAAACAAACAAAAAAAGAGAAACAATCATTTTGTCAACCACGTTAAGTGCAAACCAAAGATGTTAACACTCCTCCAACCCAACCTGGAGCAACATGTCCCAACAAGAAACAAATAACTGGATTCATTAAATCACAGCCAATACCAATGTAAATGAAAGGTGTGAATATTTTTCTAAGCCCTTTAAATAAATTTACTGCTCTCTGTTTGTCGTCTTTTATGAACGATCGCAAGCTATTGCAGCTTAGTTTCCTCATCAGCACATCATCATCATCATCATTATCATCATCATGCTTTTTATGACTTGTATCTACCATCGGCTTTTCGCTCAGCTTAGGATGAAAATTAAACAATGTGATGATATCTTCAACCATGGGAAGGGTAGCTTTGCTCCAAGGAAACAAACAGACTTCTACCACTCCATCACTTTCATTTCCCCACTTTCCTAGAGGGAAAACGATGTACATGCAGTCACATTCTTAGTAATTATTAGTCAGGTCCCAACTTTACTTAACAGCACTTTTGGGATTTTAGCTTCAAAGAAGGCATTTTTCTTCGACTCCACGTCTCTGGTCAACTGACATACTTGACTTATTCAGCATACTTACGCAAAAAAAGGATGCAAAGTTCTTTGTGAAATAAAAGAATGGTGAAGTACAGATCAGAATCTTGTTAAAAGTAAAATGCTGTTTGGTTCGGTAAATTTGCAGTATTTTCAAAAGTGCAACAGATAACAAAATGTTAATACTATTTTTATTATTAACTCTATTCCTTGCAATAAATTACAGCAAATTATATGCAGATAATTTTATTTTATTACATCCATTTTGAAAACCTGACTGGTGATCCTAGCAATCTGAGTGGCTCACAGAAGTGATTTATTCACAAATCACACCATTTTTTGCTCTAGATCACATCTCTTCTATTAAAATTGCATCATTTTTGCTCTAAACTACACCATTTACATTCAAAATCGCACCATTTTTCCTCTTTATCGCATCATTTTTGTTTTGAATACAAAATGAGAAGTAAAAGCCTCTTTTTCTACTCGCTACTAGATTGATCAAATATTGTCACTGATTGAGTTCTGTGATTTCAAACCTCTCTGTAATAAAGTGGCAACTAAACTTCATGTCAGGTAATTTTAGTCTGAAATCATACTTGTGATTTCAAATTGAACAACTTTGAAATGACGCATATGATTTTAGACCAAATTGCAATCCACTCAGTTCAATTACAATTATTTAATTAATGATAAATAAAGAAGAATATGAATAATTAATTATTAAGTGTCACATTTATGTCATCTCTCTTACACATAAAACTTTGGTATATAGTATTAAAGTGTGACGTCATAAAAATGAAATTTCTGAAATTATGGTATTTGTCAGGATATTCTGAAAGAACAATGTCCAAGAGGCCTACTTGCCAAAAATGAGCATTTTGGGGGCAAATTATCTCTGAGATCGCAGCCCAGTTATGCTTAGAAAACTCCTAAATTTAGAAGGGTTTTTATATAGGGTTTTCTAAGCATAACTGGGCTACGATCTCAGAGACAATTTGCCCCAAAATGCTCATTTTTGGCAAGTAGGCCTCTTGGACATTGTTCTTTCAGAATATCCTGACAAATCCCATAATTTCAGATATTACATTTTTATAACGTCATCACTTTAGTACTCTATTGTAGAGGTCAAAGGAGGGGACTTACGGCAATCTAATTGTAATTCCACAGCAGCTTTCTGTATTCTCATTAATATGGTTACAGCTCGGAAGAAATCTTTGTACCTCAGATTCTTATCTGACTTAAGTGAGTACTTAAGTGAGCTATACCACATTTCCAGCGCTTTGGGGGATCAGCGAAGACATACAAATCTGACTCATCATCATCATCACCACAATCATTGTCATCATCCCAATAACAGTGCCATTTATCAGTATCTTGGCAGACTTCTAAATGACCACTTGGCTGATCCTCATCATCAAAATTATAATGGCTTAGAGTATATGCCTTACAGAATGACTCTGATGAAATGACCTCCTATGTAAAAGTAATAGTAAGTAATTTTATTTTAATTATCTGTGAATCATTTAAAAATGTACATAATTACTTTAAGTTAAAAGTTAAGAAGATATGAATATTCATGACCCAAGAGACATATAACACAGCACTGGGCCCCATTAATCACCTACACATGTACAAGAAGGGCAAAGTAGCTTTTAAATCCAGGGGTACTTTAATATTACTCACCTTCCAAGAATTGCAGGCAAACATACAGTTCAACACATCCTGCAGGGGCAAAAATGTGCCTATTATTTTGCAAATAATTTCTGAGGGAAGGGAAGCTACATCGACATGTGAAGAAGTCATCTGTTGTATCCTCCAACAATGTGTCATGAAAAATTTATTGAAAAAATACTATTACCAGCACTGACAAAAGCAAAACGTCATTTCACTATCACATTAAGTTACATCTGCCCCGCTGCCTTTTACCGTTATGTCATCTCATGCTAAGGTCGAGATTTGATTTGTTTGATGGAATTTTTCTGTACTCCAAGTATACAAAAGCAATGATTAAAACGTGATATTAGTCTGTTGCAACTGTGTCAATCAATAAATGACTTTAAAAAATGACGGAGTGCCTGGTGTCCTTAGTCCTAAACAGGGGAATAAAATTGAGGTTGTTGTCCTAAATAGGGAATGTATTTTAGAATTTTTTGTCCGAAACAAGGTCAGGGTTTCAAACATTCAGTAGGTCACCGATACCCAAATACTGGTCGAGTACTTCCCCCGGGGGGTGCACATACTGATACATAGCACACGCTCGTTCATATTTACGGCATTTTTTTCATAATTTCCCTACTGAGGCGGACCGAGGAGACTTGTATATTTTGCAGGTTACATTTTACAGAAGCCGTCGTTATAGGCCCTTGCTTGCGTTTTTATTTTATGCTTGGGTAGTTGTATCTATTCGTTCAGTGTCAAAAGAATATGTCCGCGCGAAGTTGGAATATTTGAATGAGCACCTTGCTCGAACCTGCAAAGTAACCTGGTCTTAAACTGCAAAAGATATGGTTTTATTATAATAAAGAAAATACTTTTTAACTAAAAGGAGCAGGAAACCGTATTGTTAACCTTGAATTAGTGAGATGAACTTCGACAGTTCAAGCTCAACCGCGGCCTTCGAACAGTTCTGGGACCTGAAACCGATACGAAGAGCCGCTTTAAAAAATCAAGCATCTCCTTCTGTGGCATCTTAAAATTTAAGGAAATAAATATCGATAGTCTGGGTCATGCTGAGTCACTAACCTAGTTCCGCCAGCAAACAATCTTCCCGCCTGAAAACCCTCACCTCACGTGAGAGTCCTCGTAAGGCGGGCGTCTTTTCTGTCAGACCCAGTCCTCTTATGGTAGCTGTTCCCGACTAAATGCTTGCGTCACTTGGTAAGGGGGTGTTTGCACGAGAAAACTCGCACCCGCGCGAGTTTCATACCGGGATGATTTTTTGATTTCGTATAGCGTTTACATTATGACTGGGTCATTTCATCATTTCATATCTCGCTATTTGAAAGTACACTTCATGTTGATAAAATACAAGCGTGATTCAAAATCGCAAACATTACGCATGCGCTTCCCTTTCCAGTTTACCGGCAGACCGATTTCACACCGAAACGTGTGGTCGTTTCGCTTTTACATGATACCATTGTGAGATTTCGTACCGGAGTGAAATTCGCGCCCCGGTACAACAACCGGGGTGAACTCACGCCGGGGTGACTCGCGCCGGCATGACATTTTGTAGTGGTATCATGTAAACAAATGTAGAGCCATGAGAGGGAACAGTAGTGAACTCGCTCCGGCGCGAAAGTCGCCCCGGTGTCGTGTAAACACCCGCTAAGATTTCCGTACAGAGCCACCAGTAGTTTCATACTATTTCAGTTCAAACAAATAGTTAACATAAATAGAGTCGAAACATGTGATAGATGTATGGGGCTTTTCGGAAATCTTCTCATAGGGTCTCCTAGAGTCTATTGATGTTTATTATTCAACTTTCATACACTGTACGGATTCCGATTTTCTGATTGGCTGATTTGTACTACGTGATACTGGGTTGTGACGAAACAACCACCTTGACGTCATTATCGTGGTGTAAATTCAACACACCACTGTCATTACACCTTGGCTTCCGCTGACTCAAAGTTTGAAAATATGTGAGATGCAGACATTGATTCTCTTATCGATGATGCAATTCCTAACACATAGCCGGATTTAGCCAGGGCTAAAAGCGAAGCTCTCGATAATATTTATAGTTTGCTCAAACAAAATATAAAATCATGTTACTGGCTAAGGGGCGAAGGCAACGAGAACGGTGAAAAAACAATAGGTCTAATTAGCAAAAAAAACTTTGCACGAGTAGCACACTTTTTTTTTCTTTGCCGTTGTTTTGCACGACCACAACGTGAAACTTCCGAAAACTTCCTAGTTACACGTTTTATGGAGGAAATGTCGTACCTGTTGTTATTCACTTTTTTCACTCGCTCATTTTCACCTTGGTGGCCGCTAAGATTTCTCATTTTCTCACCGCTGCTAAAAAAATTTCATGTTGTTCTTCCAACAAATAGCTACTTACCTCTCGCTCTATCTCTCTGTCACTTTTTCTCGTTGAGCTTCACTGGCCTGTCGACCACTTTTTCTTTTTCTCTATATTCCACATTTGTGGACATGACAACTAATCTAAGCTTAATACGTTAGACAACAAGGATACAAAAAGAATTTCCGCTTTCCGTTTTCGTTTTTATTGCCTCTCTAGTTGTCTCTGCCAGGCTCTCTACTTCATAAGACGCGGGTGGCTATGCGATTTCCCGCCAAAATAACCTCGAGTTGCATTTTGGTTGCTATACTTGTTAATTGAGTTATTTTACATTGGTATACCTGTGGTGCGGACGGACGGTCGGTCGGGCATACGGTCACGTGATTACCAAAATTTTTCTTACCCATGGTGCTCCACTTCGCGCGCTGCGCGCGCGTGGAGCTCCGCTAAAAACACCAAGAAAGCAACTGCTTGGGGAATATAGTTTTGCCAGCTTTGTGCAGTGCATTCAATTTGAATAATAAAGATGTTAACGCACTCATTGCTCGTAGATTATCGGGATTTACCTGTACTCGATCACTAACAATTAACTCGAAATTTTCAATACCGCACTCGGCAAAGCCTCGTGTGTTCATTGTTAGTGAACTCGAACGGGTAAATCCCAATAATTCACTCGCTGACTGCGTTAACCTGTAATTATGTACATTATTTGAACTGTGATACCAGAAGTCGTCAGATTTCATTAAGTCTTTGAGGTGTCGTTGGTTAAAGTTCACAACAACAACAACAAGTTTATTTCAAATTAAATATAGCTTACAAAGCTTGTGCCCGCAATTAGCGAAGGCTATTCGAGGCGGGTACAAGAGAAAAAGGAAAATTGTATAAATATATATATGTTAAACGAACAATCCTAGAAGCAATCTAGTTTGTCGTGTGGTTTATATCCAGAGTGAGACAGGAAGGCAGACTATACTTCATACGGAAGCACACCATGTTACGATTTTGAGAATTGCCCTGTAATATCAGAAACTCTAATATAGTCGACCTCTTTTTCCAGTATTTCAAAGAGTTTTCTCTTTAGTTCGCCTTTGAATTGATTTTTTTTTAGTGTTTTCATAGAGAGTGGAATACTGTTCCAAATTAAAGCACCGGAAATAGAGAAGGCTCGCTTCATATTTTCAGTTCTAACTTGTTCAACATAGTAATTTTCATTAGTAACAGATCTAGTCCAGTAACTGTGGACAGAAGACAGTTTCGTGAACATATTCTTAATGTTATCAGGAGCGAGATATGGACGTATTATATTACGTTCAAATGTAATGATCGGTGAATTGCCATTCCAAAAGAGATTTACATTAAATGATTATGTTTGAAAATCTACCAAATGCATCTAGCGTTTATAATGCTACGATTAACAGATTTCGTCTTGCACAAAAACGAATTCTATTGATACCATCACCTATAAGCTGATCGCAGTGTATTTTCCACTTTGCGAGAAATGGCCTGAAATTCCTGGCTTTCCAATACCAGCA
The DNA here is from genome assembly GCF_958299795.1 of Porites lutea. Taxonomy (NCBI): domain Eukaryota; kingdom Metazoa; phylum Cnidaria; class Anthozoa; order Scleractinia; family Poritidae; genus Porites; species Porites lutea. The sequence goes on from NC_133206.1 coordinate 627,725, forward strand.
TAACGTTTCTTTGTTCATCAGTTGATCGATTCAAGCGCCTCTATATGGATGGTTACTAGATTGCAGGCCGGTTTGTGTAGGTTGTTAGCTAGGACGGACGAGCAGTGCTCAGTAAACTTGAACTTCCCTTCAAATATCTACCTCATCATGACAGGGCACGCGGAGGGGGAGGGGTTAGGGACAAGGAACCTCGGTGGCCCGTTTCTCGAAGGTCTCGGTAACTTTTCGGGCTCGAAATCAAATATTCAAAACGAAATATAAAGAATAAGAGCGCGGGTCCTGGATTGCAAACTACTCCATTTTGTTTCATTAACTGATAGTTTTATCATGTTAGATACAAAACTATTGAAACCCCGATCTTTAATGTAAACGGGGAGGCTTACTGGGCCCGTTAATTATCGGGACTTTCGAGAAACGGCCCCCAGAGCCCCTCACTTTTGCGAAATAGAAAGAGTCCTTAACCCATTCGCCCCTGAACCGCCCTTAACCGCCCGTACGGATCCAGGACCTTTCTACCCATTGTGACGTCATCAGTTTTAACGGTCAAGGACAACTTTCTTCACTAACTTGTGCAGAGTGAAGAGATCTTTCAAACCATACCAGAATGAGCACAATTCAGTCAAGGACACCGGAGAAACAAGCAAAAAACCACGTGACATTGACCTGAAAATCTCCATGAAAATCTTGTTCCATTACCCACCTACCTTTCCTTTCGCCTAATCCTAAGATCCTAAAAGCTTTCCTAAAAAGTCTTCCCACCGAAATCAAGCTTACTAAATGCCCAGCAAGAGAAAAAAAAATGAGGCAAGAAAAGCAAAAAAAGAAGGGAGGAGAGAAAGCGAAAAGTAAAAGTCAAGACTGCTGTGTCACTTTTAAACCCAAAAACTGTCGAAATTTTGCTTTCTGCGCATGCCCGAACTTCGCAAGCTGATATTTTGCATCTGGATCAGGAGGCCGCGAAGTGTTCGACCTGTAAACCAGTTTGTGGTAAGTTTTAGCTCTTTATAGCACGACAGTGACCAGAAAACCTCTCGACTAGCTTCAAAACGCGTTTTTCGGCAAAATCTCCAGGAGCGAATGGGTTAAGTTTTTCACTAAGTGACTTTTCTGATACTAGACTAAGGATCTGGTTTTCATTACCGTCCACAATAAGGAATAAAAGAGTCGGTGTAATGACGCCTCAGAAGTACGTTCCCATCTTAATGGTTTGGCGCTTTTTTGGCTTAGCGCCTGTTCTGCAGACTATTTTGCAGAACCGCACATTTCGCCGATTTATTTTATGAAAGGTCCTTTTTACAGTCATTTTTAAAACTGAGTTTGTGACCATTTGTGAGCAGAAACCTTCATCACATTATCTTACGCAATGATGACTCAGTAATCGGCAATTGATCGTGGCTGTATTACATAAAACGGGGTTAAATTTCCCCTGAATAAATATGCCAAAAATTCATGTGCTTTGATACCCTTTCGTAACCCTCTGTTTTCGTGCTGGCTATACTGAGACTAACCAAAGCTCCGAGGCGTGTATCCTTGATTCGCGTTTTTCATGGCAGCTCATAGCTGTTGCACCGTCCACAATATACTACCATCATCTTACACAGGTTTGACTCAGTCACGTTAAAACCTTTTTTAAAAGCATGTGTGATCCGTTAAAGAAATGCATACATTGGATCCGTCAGTATTTGATTTAAATCGTGACTCGCTTCTTGTGCGCATGCCTTTGGTAATTCACGCTCCCCTACACTTCTCAGCCTCCCGTGAGCTGAACTTCTAACAGAAAGGTCCCCCAAAGGAAAGGATTTTGAGACCGTAGAAATGGACACACGCGACAACCTAGAACATATAGCCACATGTGATTTCGAAAGTAAGGAAACATGGGAGCAAGATTGGAATACGGCGGACGATCCGATGTTCCACTTGAAAGAGGTGAATGCCATGTTAATGAAACACTACAAAGCATTCACCGGCGGGAGAAAAGGCCTGCGAATCCTTGTCCCTCTATGCGGAAAATCATTGGATATGATCTGGTTGGCCGACCAGGGACACTCTGTGGTAGGAGTTGAATTAATTCGAAAAGGAATCGAAGCATTTTTGCAAGACAACAAGTTGACACATCGCGAAGAATGCGTTACACTCTCGCCAGAAATCCAGGGCACGATTTTCAAAGTGGATGAGAAAGATATCTCGCTTTACGAATGCAGCATATTTGATTTTTCGGCTGTAGTCGCCGGCGGCCAATTTGACCTCATCTGGGATCGTGGTTCGATGACCGCTATCAACGTGATGAAAGATGAACGAATGAAGCAATACTGCGATCTAATGCTCTCCTGCCTCAAACCCGATGGGAGATATTTCCTCGAGTTCTTTGCTCCTGAATCTACAGAAGGTATGCCCTCAACCTTCAAGTTTATTTCCGAGAAGGCTCTAAATGAGCGATTTGGCGACAGGTGCACGATTCAATATCTTGGTACGGAGAAAATGTCGGAAGAAGAATCTACTGAGTCGGAGCAGCCAGGTTGCGAGGAACATGAAGAAAATCCGTTTCTGATGCATTATTATTTCATGGACTTCAAATAAACAATCATTGTCACGAATCCGGTAAAAATTATCTCACGATTCACCTGGTTAAAAGACTTTAACACTGTTATTTTTATTATAAGCCTCAAGACTTGCAAACTGTCATAACGTGGACGCCACGTGAACGAAGCAACTTTCGCCAGTGTAGTGCTTTTCTGTGCATGTTTATGGAGCCCCAATCACCGCGTGGGTGAATAAGACATGACACATTTCTATTTGTTCAGGACAGCAAAGTGTATTATTTTCATGCCTAATAAAATTTGCCCTGTTCTGTGCTCCTCTACCCAAACTTGACCCAAAGTAAAGCTCATGTTAAGTGACACTGTAACGCTAGGAATCTCGTATATCGTCGGTATATGTACTTCCGACTTTTAGGTCAGTAGTAGCCGTGAAGTTTTGAAGCGTCTTCTTAATTGAATAGAATTCAACATAGCGTGACCTAGTATAGTAGATTTGCATATGTCATAACTGGGGGTTGTGTTTGGCCATCGAAACCAATCAAAATCAATCTCATAATTGAAGTTCGTTGGACTGATAAGCTATGCTCACTGCAGTGGCAGCAAAAATCGCCCAGAGATAGTTTCTTGCGTGTCTTTTATGTTATGTTTATTATTTTTGCTACTTCAACACACTTCTCCATAAAATATTAGAAATGCGATATTTTGACGATAACAGGTGGTTAGATACTACTTGTCAGTATTAAGGAAATGATATGCGAAAAAGCTAAAACATTGTGAGGAATAACTAAAGAATTACTTTAATGATTCTCTTCGAGTACTGAGGAACACAACAATTCTGCTATTTGCCGGCTGTTAACTTGAGGCAGCAGAGACCATTGGGAACAGCGCGCAATTACAGTCAAATGGCAAGAGGTTTGTGATATGCAGTGGTACAGTTGATTTCTTTGTGATATTAAAGAATCTCTTGAACTTTTGTGGCATTTTACTAAAATTCAAATGTCTGAGAAGTGCGTCAAGAATTTTAAAAGCGAATTTGAGATAAGATATAAGTGGATCGGGAATGAATGACCTCCGTGTAGAACCGGTGATTCCAAAGCGAATGTTTTGAGTGCCATTAACCTGCCTTTCGTCAGGACGAATTCCCAGGAGTTCCTGAGTATAACACAGATGACTATTCCTTCAATGGAACCATGCAGATGTTACTTCACAAAGATTTCAGCTTAATTAAGGTTAAAAAAGGTCAGGTTTTAGATATAGTTTCCTCAATGCTCCTGATTTCCTATAAAGAGCGTTATAACACAGAATATATATTTTTCAACTTCTCTCGGCTTTCAAATACCTGTAGTTTTTGTTCAATGAAATTTCGCCGATAGCACTTGTACTGTGTTCAAATTTGAATCAAGCGTTCAGCTGTATACACTGGCTAAATTTGCTATTTTCTATTCTCTCTTCAATTCACGCCCTGGTGACAAGGAACGACCAACAAAACCTTTCTCAAACATCTTCTGGCAAAGGCTGACTGAACTCTGAATGGATCACGTGACTCGAGATCTCGGTGACATGACATTGTACACGTCACGTGACTAGCTCCATGTATCAGAAGAGGAGCTGCTGTCGTCCGAGTCATCGCTGGACGCGTCTCCAGTGGTGTCATCTTCATTTTCATCTCGACCAATAGAAAACGAGAAAGGAGGCCTGAACTCTGCAACACTAAAATAGGTGAATAGAACGATTGTACTCTTTCAGCAGTCTTTGTTAAGGATACATTTACCTACTTCCATACTCACTGGAAAGTGCTTTACCAAGGGTTCTCCTACTTGATTACCAAAATTAAAACTAATACAACAAAAAACATTAAGTTAAATATTAAACGAACATAGAAAAAAAAAGCGAACAACACTCACCGAACCTCACTCACCTCAGTTCAAAAATGAATTATTTTCATATACTTCACATCATTTCACTCCTCACGGGAGATATGAACTCAATAAATTGACCTCGCTCCCAATGTGTGGCTTCATAGCTCAGTTGGTAGAGCAACGCACCGGCAACGCGGAGGTCACGGGTTCGAATCCCGTTGAAGCCCTGATTTTTTTTTTCAGGCTTCTTCTTTCCAATTGCTTAAATTGGAAAATTTACTGCGATGATCATTCTTCACTTTCACTCACCGAACTGCCGCGTCTGATTTGGACTTCTCCTATAGGAAATACAAGGTTAACATTATAAGATTTGGCCAAAAGAAATACCAAAAGGATAATCGCCTAACATTACAAACACAATAATTATAATATAATTGATTTTATTTATACACAGTCAGTGCCATTTACCGTGTTTACCTTGCTGAAACGGACTCAGCAAGCTGATTTCAGTCATACTCTGTATTTATAAATTACCAGAGACTACAACGTTACTTAAAATCTATTGATTAATTAAGTTTATAATTATTAGTAGTAAAGCAAATGTTATCTATCAGTTGTAGAGTGACAGCCACAGGTACCCAGCCAATGAGAGATGGGTTTATGCGACATGAAGTAAACGTATTTTCATTATATAATCCTGCCCTTCTCGAATGAGAGGTGATCTTGTGCCGAGTATAGCTAAGCATTATTTGAACAGCATGTATTTATGCTCCTGGGTGGATCATAAATACATGGTCCGTTTTCTAAGAATCATTTTGACGGATACCTTCTTATCTTCATCCTGCTTGCTCTGGGGGTTAGCTGCAGCCTTAACAAGTGCCTCGGACGCTTGATTTGGTTGTCCAATGGCAAGACCGATCAGACCAACCCTTTGAACAGCCTTCAAGAAACAACATGCAGTACATATGTCTGTCAATACTGTCAAAATACTGCAGCCGCCACTGCAGGAGATTTCTAAATTAGCAACTGAATTTTTCTCTACCTGAGAGAAGCATCTCTTCAAGCTTTCGATTGTCGTAAAACCAACGACCAGGTCCTCTGCCACACCCCAATCCTATACAGACAGAAAACAAAGCTTAGTAGGGAGAGATTGCATTCCACACGGTCAAAAGGTGGTGATCACTTCGTCCATTCTTATCTAATTTATTTCGGATGAAGATTGAAGTCTGACCTGTGCAAGGTTTTCCACTACAAGAAAAAGTTCCGTGAGGCCTCTGAGTACAGGAGGAACTAATGTTGGAGCTGAACCAGATCCTGTTAAAACAGAAACAAAAAAAAAAAAAACAGACAGACAAATTTACCAACATGTCTGATCTTCGAACATAAGAGAGAGAACCATCTTGAATCACAAAGTGTATGAGTTGAAAGTTCCAACATGCGGCAAGGTTAATTATCAAGAGAATAAAGTTTGGTTCTCAAAGAGTTTGGAGTTTCTTCCTTTCGCCATTGCACAAATGAACGCTGGACTCGAGAACAAAATTAGCAATTTTGCTATCAACAAATTCGAAGTAATGAAGTCTTTGATTGATTGATTGTATTTTGAATCTGCAATACTGGTAATCCGCACAGAGAATGTTGATAGTCAAGGACACATCTTTCTGACCTTTCTGAGTAAAATAAGTATCCCATATTTTGGTCGGTCTACCTAGCCTAGCTCACTGGTTAGATTGCTGTTTTCTGACCTTCTTTTTCCAGCATGCCCGTATAAAGTGACCAAAGGGGCTTCAACAGACTCAGATCAGGTCTTTCACTCTCATCCATTGGGGGCGAGCAAGAACCATCGCTATCTCTAGCTTGCCTACGGAAAACATTAATAGTATAATAAATCACATTCCATTATTTAACTCTTCCCCTAATTTATCAGGCTCATTAATGTTGCTCACTTTTCTGCTATAAGGGTCAGAAAATAAAGTAACACTCATCCTCGGAGGCCTTGAGGCAGTCGGGAGAATGCTTTCGTGGCGCCTTTTCTCAGCACCCAACTCGGACTGCCCCTGAGTCTCCTCCATCCGCGTATGAATAGAACTAACATCATAATATCAACTGTTCTTTTAACAGACAATGTGTTTTTAATAGGACTGCTAAGTTGCTGCGTGTTGCATGGCGTTGCACTCAAACATAATACATCACGTGAGGTGGGACTTACCCAGAGACAACCAACAGAAGTCTTAGCAACAAACCGGTTGCCATAAGCCTCTGCTGACCAGTCTGACAGCAGGCTACTGAGACAAGCCACACCCATAACTTCTTTAAAGGCAAGGATCTGGGAAAGAAATTAGTGTGGTTTATAACAATATCTAGTCATATCTAACTATAAGTTAATACTTCCCTGGAAACCAAGTTTCTTAACTAAAACGTCCATCTCTTTAATGCCTTGCTATGTAGAACCTCTCTTCTACAGTTACAAGGTAAGCAGGGCTCAAAGTTAGCGACCAACTGGTCGCATATGCGACTGGATTTTTGGTTGTGCGCCTAAAAATTCATGTGTAATCGCACCTGTGCGCCATAAAACCCAAAGCTCAGTGCGACTGACTTGCTTCGGACTATACTTACGAACTCGAACCAGATAAGACGGTGTATGTTTAATTGGTCTTTTCTCCAAATGGATTCCACGAACTCGAATGTTCTTTTTCGTTTCGATGTTTTACTCCATCCCAGACTCTTCTGTTTTGTAATAAACACCGCTGACACATGCAAATATATGCTACGAACAAAACACGTGCTTTTTGCGCAATGGACGATCATGTCGAACGATCAGTTTTAAGGTCAATCAAAACAAAAACAGTGCGGATTAAGAGCCTTTTTTTCCAGGTAAGAAAGTTTTTAAGTCATATCCCAGGTAAGTCATGTAAGTCATTGCGCATTTAACAAATTCATTAAAGATTAACTTTCATTCTCGTTCGACACACTCGTTGTTGTCAGTTTTGAATTTTTTTTCAAGTGTAAGTTTTCTTTAGTCACAGCTGTACTGTCAAAAAGAGAAATTAGTATTAAAAATCACAACGGTATTACTGCGTAGCAAATCGGCTGTGTTTTATCAATCACAGGACGGAAGTAAAAGTAACAAACTGAAGATGACAAATAAACGTGGCACTGTTGAGCTTTTTACTTTTTCTTTTGAAATAGATGCTCCCAACATTATAAACTGTGCTCCTAAAATTTTCAGTTGTGCGCCTAAAAATTTACATCTGGTAGCACAAGTGCTCCGAAACTCAAATTTAAACTTTGAGCCCTGGTAAGGGCAAAAACACTAACAAGAAGTGCTGAAAACAACGTTCGTTATTTTCTTGCCGGGATTCCACTCTCAATTATATGTTTGACATCCCAGTTGTAAAATTTCCGCACTAAACTTTGCTGGTAAACACAACCTAAAGAAGAAAGATGTAAGCGACAGAATAAAATAAAAAGCGAAAGCGAAAGAATAAAATAACTGAGAACCAAACGACATTACAATCCAATACACCTACAGTACTTGTCGCGCGTTCAACGGCCCGCGAGCTGCCGCCATGGTCCTCAGTTTTTATTATGTGACCTGCAAACTGCAACAGTACGTTTTCGCTCATGTTGTACTTTTAAATAGCGGATTACAGTATGTTATGGAACGTTACCTGGCGATTTTGTTATCCAATGACAGCATAGCATTCAGAACTGTGAATCCAGTCTTGAACCTAAAGGTAAAAGCACACAATTATCCTAACATATTATAAACGCCTCGCTTCTCTATTGTCTACTATACACACATCTTCATCATTCTAAAGCGAATATTGGAATGCACTGATTAACACTTTTTGTTAAGCTGAAACATGACATTCTTTAATTTTACGACTTTCCATGTAGGTTTTCCGTTTGTCCTGTTCCTATAATTACCTGCCAAGTTGGCCTCCAGTTACTACAAATTTCCAGCCCCAGTCATTAGTACTGTTGTCTGAGGTGAATATGTAATACAACGTGTCACCTAAAAACAAAATGAAAGACAGGGGATCAAAGTTGTGTGCTAAGTGGTCTGCCAACACACTGGCGCTCATCACAATTTGACTCTCACTGGCACTTTACAGTACGATATATATCGGTGGCGTCCAGCGGCTTGAACACAAATTACATTAAATTAAGGAGGATGCAGTATCTAAGCGTTCACAAACGCGATAGCTATGGATTCCATGACTTTTCAGGAGCAGGTCGGGAAGTATCGCCGTAAGGCTGTGTGGAGACTCGTTAAAGTTATTGTTCATTTATAACGCTCACATATAACGCCTTCCACTTACTGCTACAATAAAAAACCTCGAAGGTGTCTTGTGTGTTAACAGACAGTTTAGCTGTTGATGGGTTCAATAACTCTTCAAACTACTACTCCTTGAGAGACAAAAGAAGAAACGAACTGAACAATTTCAGACCTGGTATTTCCACATCAATCCATCGACTACTTGGACCGGAAAACACGTGTCTGTTTTGTTCATAATCAGGAGATGAAGCAATCCGAAGCTCGTCACATCCATCTTCAGTGGCACACCTGGTAAATCAAAAGTGTCGCTGTCTTTGTAAACTGAATACATTTTTAAACCCTCTTAGTCCCAAAATCCTCGTAAATTTCCCAGACTTATCACCATACATTTCCTCAAAGAATTAGCTGAAAGAATTTGATAAACGAGCAAAACACTTCCCCCTTTAGTGATCGTCTTCATTAATTCTCATAACTTTTTATCTTGATGATGTATTGATGTTGTTAGCAGAAATTTGATGTTGGTCAGTTTTGGGACTTGAACCAAACATACACATAACCAGACCAGATCAATAGTCGCCTGTCTGTAAGCCCTTTTTACAAGGAGTTGCGCTTAGCGTCCAGCTGGCCCGGGTTGCTCGAAGCATGGTTAGTGCTAACCAGCGTTAAATACCATGGAAACCTATACATTTTGATACCTCTTAACCAACGGTTAGCGCTAACCAGGCTTCGAGCAACCGGCCCCAGGTAGGTTTCGCCGAACAAATATGCATAGGGAATATCCAAGAACAAATCAACTCGACAGAGCTTTAAATATCATTCTTTCGTCTGTGGTTTGGAGTTGGTTCTTTTCTTTGTTCCGAGGGTCCTTTTTTTTTTTCGGGTACTCCAGTTTTCCCCTTTGCTAATAAAACCTGACATTTCCAAATTCCAATTCTATCCGGGATGGTAGACGAAGGAACACATTGCGCGGGATGTGTTACAATTAAATCAATATTTTGTTTATCGAGAGTAGAGAAAATGTGTACACAAGTAAGTCACAACACACTAGCATGGTATACCTGGAATCAAATTTGACGAAGAGGGTAGCTGCTCCAGGGATGTGCACTTTTCCCTGTGAAAAGACCAAACATGTCAAATTCGTTGTCGTTTAACACAATTTTTACAAGAGACCTTGCAGTTTCGTAATTCACATGACAAAAACACACAAACTAACTTGAGCCTCTCATAGTTTTGTCTGTTGACTCACGGTGATGATCGCCGGTAAAGTCACAGTAATCTTTAAATGAACTGTCGACACATATGCTAAAATACATCTCCAGGTATTGGTATTAAATCCTTAGATTAAGGTACTAAATCACCTGAAGTATGCGTCATATTGACAAGAAATATGGGACAAGGGATAAACGATACGCGCGCTAGAGGAGGTCGCGCGCGAAAGGGGAGGTATCCTCCTCTTTCCTCGCATGGCCCGTTTTCAGTAGCAAATTCCAGTTCTCATGCGCCTGCAACGTAGGCTAAGAATACTATGCTGTTGTTCGTAAATTTTGTTTAAGAGTTAATGGCGTCGTATGCTCTTCACCTCATCCACAGTGTCATTAGGGTAGTTATGACTGGACTCCCTGGTTTCGGAAGACAGCGTCACTTCACCCATACAGTGAGCTGCTGCAAGTGACAATGGATGAACCAGTTTGGGGTCTCCATATCGTACAACTGAACTCACAACCTTCAACAAAAAGGACAACAACACAAAATCAAAAATAACATTTCAAATACGAAGATTATAAAAAAAATCATAAACGATATTAAGGGAAAAGAATTCCATGTTCCCGAAAGGAGTAGAACATATAATCATCACATATGACAAACGTTTACATGATCAAACTCCTACATGGCTTCTATAGTTCATGGGCTACAGAATCTGCATTAGTCATCGAAACATAAGGTGATTGAAGCCGCCAACCACCCCCCCCCCCCCCAGCCCCTTCCCACCACCACCTCGAGTGTAAAACCTAACCTTTTCAAACAGTTCTTTGCTTTCCAGTTTTTGTAGAATGTCCAGCAGACCAATCAGCTGTACCTCATCACTGTTGTCGATCAATTCAGTGGTTATCATGCCACAGTCACACCAGTTTCCCAGTAGAATAGCGAGCAAGTGCCGTGAGTAAATCACAGACAAGGCAAGATTAACCTGAAATGAAAGCAAGTAAACAATAAGATTAGGACAGATGGCTTGAAGTTTGGGCCTGCATCTGACTGGACCTATACTCCTCCATTTAATGTAGCCCTCCTGGTCTTGTATCAGTAAGCATGTTCGAAATTTAATCACAATTTGGCTCCCACATGAGCTCTGAATGTCAATCAACATAAACATTAAAAAATAACAAAATGATACATATACATAACCCAATGTACAATAGATACCACACTAATACACAGCAATGCAGTATTACGCTCTTACTTCATTCTTTTATTTTGTTTGCTTGTAACTACTTGGCACTAGGTGTTTCAGGACGGGGTTAAGTAAAGTCATTCTTTAACAGAGTAAAAATTCTCCATTCAGTCAATGTTAGTTACCTTTTATGGTATAAGATAGTCTGTTTGGTTTTAATTCGCGCGAAACAGTTTCACTGAAATACAGAAACCGTTCCCTTTGAACTTACTTTACTTAGATATTCCGAAGATTTAAGGTTTTCTTCATTTTGTAGTTCTTTCTTCAGAAGTTCAGCTGATTTTGTGCGAGCCTGCTTCTCGCGAGTCTGAAAGATAATCGTAGTCGTCAACTGTGCAATGGGCGATAAGTGAGAAAAGAAATCGTTTAAGAGGATTATTTGCAGAGACGATTTGTAACAAGGTATAGTTAGTTAGACTGACTTTTTTCTGATAGGAATCAATGAATGACCCAATAAACTAATAAATGAGTGAGCTGGATGAATGGATGGACGGACGAACGGATGGATAAGGAATGAATGGATGGACAAATGAATGACGTTCGTAGAAAAAACATCACCCGCCCCGCTGAGCGCTTTACTCGTATTGATGACAATGCTAGCAGATACCAGCTTATAAAGTACTCTACAAGGTAGTTTGGTATTCAGTCTGCCGAGGAAAAACTGTCTTGCAACTGCTCAAGTACATCATTTTAAAAAAGCCTTTATTTTTTCGAGTTGTTTTATGTTAAAGTTTCAATCCAAAAGGCACAAAAAGGGTTAGTTTTCGCTCGTTGCCATCATGATTTTCTCTTTTCAGGTGAAGCGTAGATGCGATATCGACCATCACAACCACATGAAGCCGTTAAAGTTCAAAACAGAGGCACACTCGCGATATTGATACATATTTTTTCCTCTAGTTAGAAAAAGAAATACAACTTCGACTGTAATTTCACCAACTGAATAAACTCTCTTTTCAACGGTGGAGACTTGTTTCCTTCCGAAAAAAGAAAAAAATTTGACCTTTGACAATGGCACCATAATATCTCACCTCTTCAATCTCAGCATCACTGAGAGTAGGAATAAGCTTCTGAGTTACTTCGCCTTCTTCTGGTTTGGCTTGAATGTTCGCGGGTAAAATGTCTTTTGCATTGTAGCGCACCACGCCAATATCCACAGCGGCCCCTGAGGACGTTGCACCGGTAGCTGATACCTTGTCAGAAGATAAAACCCTGAGGGAAAGATGGCAGGAGAAAACAATGACAGGTTCCGCAATTGCAGGTAGGGTTATTGCCGGGTATATGTGCAGTGTCCTAATAATCACTTTCTTTCACAAGAGTTCAACAACATGTAAATTATTCTACTTTTTGTTAGTGACTGCATTTGTTTAGGCATCGTTTACTGTAGCAACCAGTTGAGACCCAGCCAGACAAAAAGAAAAAAGGACAAAACTTACTGCACACAACAATGAGAACAACAAGCAAACCAACATGGGTGCGCAAAAAAATAAAATAATAAAAAAATAGATTTGCAGCGTAAATGACCATGCATAAACGAATTGTATATTGGAAAAGTGTGTGGACACTCACCATTTCTTAGCCTGCTCCTTAATATCGTCGTCTACTTGGAAAACAGCTCCATCAAAGCTGTAATAAACAAATCAAAGTATTTAAGAACGAAGTAAGCTTTTTACAGTAGCTGCGGTGATGACAGAAATAAAAGGTACTTACCCTCTTTGTACTTCAACTAAAAGTCGGCTTTGATCTTGACCTACACTCTCAAACAAGGCTCTTAGTACAGACAGGGGAATGGTCGGCATCGCCTCGTGTATTGTCTATTAAATAGAAGAGAAAACACTCTTTAAATAAGAACCACGTAAGACCGCTACTCAAACTTTAGACTGCGCAAACATGGTTTAAAAAGGGCAACCTTCGCAACTATCACTGCCTATTTTGAAGTGCTGCTAAACTTCTCGCTTGATTGCAACAGGATGGGTCCAATAATTCACTTCCACCGAGACAGATAAATGTTAAGGCAACTACAACGTTAAGCACATATGAATAAAAAATATACATATGAATACAACCTAAATTATCCTCATCATTTCTCAAACAGTATGAATTGTATATGAACTTTATAAAACCGTCGTCATATTTATTCCAGCAACGAGTCCTGCAGTTAATCATCTCAAACCAACCTCAAAGCAGGTCCTAGTGATATCATTAAGCCCATCAAATGGATCCTTCTCACTTTCATTCTCTTTTACTGATGGACCTGGCTCGGGGGCAGCTTCACTGGACTCCTTTTCCGTTTTGGCTGTTGGTTTACTCTCTTCTTTTACAGGGGAAGTATCGGCAGGGGATGAGGGTTGCTGCACTGATTTATAAAGTTTTAACGACAGAACCTGTTGACAAGGATCAAGAACGTCAGCTAGACTAAATGCCACGATCTGCAACAGCAAAACCAGAATATAACTTGCCAACACTAAACTGCGGCGATATCGTTCTTACCTCCAAGTCGCGTAAAATCCACTGACCACTAAACGTAGTTCCGCGACAAGCAATATTAACAAGCAAGGAAACAATACCACTGGATAACAATTCTGTATTTAAACTTGGATTTGCCTGGAAGAAAAAGAATCGGCTAAATTCACAGGACGAACTTATAATCCATAAATTTCTCCATTCTATACAATGTTTATAGAGATTATTTAACTCAGGGACATTTCTCCTGATCCGATCCGTGAAAATCCGTTAACACAGTCATTAAGCCCTGAAAACGACACAGTACCTTTACATTTCCAAGAAGTCCCTTCAGAGCTAAATAAAGAACCCACATTCTCTCAACTGGAACAGATTTATCTATTACAAAGAGGGAAAAACAACAATTGACACAGTTAAATACCCGCAAACGTTCGTATTGGAGTATAACTGTTCTATAGAGTTACACTATTTTCAGTAATGCCAACCTAACTTAATTTAATAACAACATTTATGAAGAAAATAAAAATCTAATGAAGAATCACTTTCAAATACCCTGTGACAGTTTTACTTTAACTTGACAAAAATTATCAAGGGAGGACATTCTCTCTTGCAGTTACACAAACATGAAGAAGCAAGAGCATGGCAAAGAGAGTTTATGAACTGAACATTTTCTTAGAGAAATTATTGCAAAAACATAAAGCATCAACATACAAAAATGTCCCTCTAAAATACGGTATTCATCATCTAAGGTAGCGATTTTAATAGCCCAGTAGAATTATGAATATTATCTTAGTTTACCATTTACTTAAAGTAAGAGGAAAAACTTACTATCTTTTAGAAGTTTGAGGATTTTAATGACAATATCAAGCAGAACAGAAAATCTTGAGGTTTTGAAAGCTTCACTCAAAGAAGAGGACTCTTTAAGTTGGTGTTCCTTGACCTGCCATTAGATATAATAATTCTGCTAAGAAAAATTGCACTGAGCACTTAATAACACGTCCTTTGGTGCAAAACTAACCACTGACAAAACATGAGGGGGGGGGGGGGGGGGGGGGGGACCAAAAAAAACAGACAAACAAAAAACAAACAAACAAACAAAAATGGTTTGATGGAGTGAGTGGACAAAAAACAATTTACCACCAGGTTTCAAGCGTTGTTCCTTCTTTATCAACTCAATTCAAAAAAGTTCTTTGAGGATAGTCTAAAAGGTACGACGCAAGTAAGCATCAACACCAAAGATACGATTACCCACTTGAGTTCTTGTCAAACAAATAAACTACAGAAAGGATGACCTTTACGGCACCAACTTAATGCTGCAAGAATTAGTAGTTGAAAAGCGCGCGATACTTTTCTAGGAAAACCAAAAGAATGAACGTTTACCGTTTTCTTTTTGCGTGTCTTCATATCGACGACAGTGACTTCTCCTTTTTCAGGTACATGTTTAAAAACGACAGTTTTCCGTTTCTCTCCGCTGATATCCTTCATTTCTGTCACGGATCCCATCCGAACAACCTACAAACAAGAGTTATGGTAAAACTTACAACGCTCGATCATTTAACAAAAGACCACGTAACTACTAATCGCTACGGGATTCGCTGAAATATCTTAATGAGCGACAAGCTGAAGACCGACAGTGATGAAGTTCTGAAGAAACAGAATGATGAATGGGGGTTAAGGAAATTCACTTACATCCGGAAATCTTGCGAAGACAAGGAGACCAAAAACAGCACTCAAGTCAACGCTCTGCAAGCAATAATAAATGAAAATAAATAATTGGAATAACTTTGACGGTTGCATGAAACGATTTCACCCTCGTAGTTTGAAAGAGGGCAAGGCGGGATAAGGTAATAGATCGGAGACAATTAAGGATAGGGAATCGATTCAGTCTTCATGTTTATTTGGATTTCAGAGTAGTATGTTAAAGCTAATTCCAAGTCATTAATAACATTACAGTAAAACTGATTAATAATTTTGAGTGAGATAAGTCTAAGAAACCAGTTAGTATAGGTAATAGCACGATTTGTAATGATATTTGGCATAAATACCACGAGCGATATTTTAAAATTGTTATACGTAATTTCACGAGCCGTTAGGCGAGTGAAATTTGAGACAATTTTGAAATATCACGAGTGGTATTTATGCCAAATATCACGTACAAATCATGCTATTATTTGTTTATACTACTACCCACAAAAGGTTTGTAATTTTCACATGTAGGTATTTCAAATTAAGCTGAAATACCACTGCTCTAAGCCAATCAAATTGCAGAAATTTCTCATGTAGTAGTATAAAAAGGGAAGTCGCGTATTTAAGGTTTTTGTGAATTTGTCAGTTATAAAATGAGTCACATTACTGTACCTCTGCAGGCTCTGCTAAGCGTTCAAGACAGAGTCCTACGTGATCTGCTATACTAGGTTGCCACTGAGTTGACCTGGCCAACTGTTGTAATGTGGATGCCATTCCAGACGATGCCGTCAGGTCAGATCTGCAACACGAATGAGTCATTACCTTCCGTAAACCATTAAGTGCATATGACTACATTGAAGACCACAGACAGTTAATTTTTTTTATTATGAAATCCAAGGACTTTCAAGGCACTTGTTAACCTTGTAAATACGCTTTTGATTCTGAACTAACCTGGAAAGGTATTCCGCTCCGAGCTGGAAGAGAAATTCAACAGTTGCTTTGCCAGAACAAATCTCTTCACTACTACTCTCACTTTCTGTCTTGACGGGCGATGTGGAATATGGTGCAACGCCACGATCGGAGAGCTGTAGGCAGCAAACAAACAAACAAACAATAAAAATTTTAATCATTCACTAAATTACAAGAGAGAGGTTGCAAAGAACAAGCTGGTGTATTGAACGCTGCATGAAAAAAAAAAAAACGACTACAAAACGTTTTTATAGATGGTAGTATCAGATCTATCAATAAGCATGAATAAAATTAACTGGAGACGTATAGGAAATTGAAAAACGACAACAACAATAACAACAAAAGGAAAGAAAGAGAAAGTTGTTTTTGACACTTACACCCGGGCTAGTGCACTGCAGAAATTTTCCAAGGACACCTAGAGCTAGACTTTTTGTATTATCATCAACATTGCCATCCCTGTTAAAGCATATAAACGAAGAATAAGTTAATACACGTCATTTGTTAGCAGGGCACAGTTAAAAGTGGCGAATTGAAGTAACAAAATCGTTTCGCACCTGATAATCTTGAACAAAGCTGGCAAAAATCTCTCGGACAGAAAGTCTTCAATTCCGGGACAATACGATGACCAATGAGAGAGCTGCAGTTAAGCACCAAGAACTCAGTAAGTGATTAAAATGAAATAATTTGTTTATAAGAATGGAACTTATCAATGTAGACATAATGTAACGGGCCATTCTTCAAGTACATTGAGCCAGAGAAAGAAATGTATATGGAGACATTTTAGAGTCAATGCAGTATCTCTATACTACATCAAAATTGTGAGCGTTACCTTCGAGTCTTGTGGTAGAATCGCTCCCAATAGTCCTAACAACCTTTCTTGAGCCGCAGGGGGGAAAAGTTTTTCAGATTCTTCAGGGCTCTGTGTTACTGTCCCTTGCTGATTAGCAATCCCATCAATTTTTTCAGCTGACGTAGAATTCTTATTGTCAGTTGAAGGTTTTTCACTTCTCTCTACACTTTCATTTGGTTGACCACCTGCCGTTGTTTGTAGTTCCGTTACCGATGTGCTGGCTTCAGGTGCCTTTAGATCTGCTGTTTGTTGTTCCGCCACAGCAGTGCTGGCATCAGGCGCCTTTAGCTCTGTTGTCGCTGTTACCTTTTTAATGTCTTTAGTATCTTGTTCAGGTTCTTTGGAAGCACTTTTTCTATTTACTTTTTCATCCGATACAGATGGGGACTCTGGAGTTGCTTCTGCTTCTGGGTTTTCCCCCTCTCCTTCTCCCTCGGGAATTGTCTCAGCAGCTTTCGATGCCTTGGGTTCAACACTTTTAACTTAAAAGAACAACACTATTTCTATATATCAGTAATCCTTAAAGAAAAATGGGCGTCAACCTCAGTAAAAAGGTATTATATCGTTCACAGAAAGGAGAAGTCAAAACTTTTACTTTGTCACGAACGCACTTCCTCACTCGAGTATAAACACAAGCACTTCCTTACCTGTGTCTGGTTTATGCGAGACATGGCTTAAACACTTGGTGACTAAATTAAGGCAATCAATGTGGAGAAGGCCAGCGGTCCGTAGGTAATCTACGTTAAAAACTATAAGCATAGAAAGACGAAAAATGTATTAGTAGTCTAATACGATGATAATAGAAGCAGAGTTTTAACTGGTTACTACACATTTACACACGGAGGCAAGCGACAAATGGTTCTTGAATTTGAATAACAATTTCCGTCATAATTAAGAATTACGCTGTAAATATTACAACTTTTAGATGATATAAGATGAAAATCCTGGTAAGTGAGGCTAATGCCTAACAATGACAGGAAAACATAGCTGATTTACAAACTTTGGTGAAAGCTGTTTGGTTTTTTTTTTTTAACATTAGGCAGGTTGACTTTGGGTACATAGCTGACACAGTATCAGACTTGACATACGAGGGACCGTCACTGGGGTTTGTTCCATATAAGAGTCCGCTTCACCAAGGTTCCCTTTACAAAATATGGGAAAGATAGTTAGACATTTACTGAAGCTTGTGCCCGCTTTAATAAGACATCACTAATAGGCCATATGCACGATGACATCATTTTACTACTACGACCAGTATCCTTCAGGGTTTTGCTTTCTTGTGCAAATTAGGGCTTTTGTTATTTAAACCACACTGGGATTACAAAATTTAAATATGAAAGGAAAAACGAAAAGGATTCTAGTCGTAGTAGTAAAATGACGCCATCGTGCAAATGCCCTATTGACAAAACTTTTCGTGGCATAAATCCTTTGTGATTGAGATGCAATTGTTTGAGTCTGTTAACAAAATCATGCGCTGTCACCACATACATGAAGCCTCTTGAGCAATACTTTCCAGCGCTTTCTTAAAGAATTTTAAAAACTTCCCAACAAGGCTGTCACTTCTGCTAATATTTAGAGTGTAAAGGTGATAAAATAAAACAATTTCTACCCTGCGTAGCGGGCGTCAAAAGGGGTAAGGGATTGGGAGAATGGAGTAACAGGGAGGGGGTTAGGAGAGAGGATCCTCTCCCTTTTCCCTTACGCTTCTTTCTCCTCTGCCCCCTCCCCCTGCTCTTTTTACGTCAGCTACGCAGGCTAAACAATTTCATGCACTGTACAGTATTTACCAGACTTGTTTGGTTCGTTGATGGAGTTTGCCAGCGTGAGCACTAAAGCTGCGAACTGAAGCCACGCATGATGATGGGTGTAGGCCTGTACACGAATTGATGGATCATTTGCTGTTGTGTCTACAAAGGAACCTTCAACACATTAAAACAATCATCCAAAACGTTACACGGACTTACACCACAAGAAAGTTTTTTCGTTTATGTTAAGGCACACGCACAGTATTAGAAAGTACTATTGGAGGGCTACACACATTACTCAAATTCTTATTTATTAGTTGTACATAAAAAATAACAACAACAACAAGCTACTTTTGTGGGAACGTGTCTCCGTCTGTAATTCAAATATGTAAAAAACAACAAGCAATAAAACGAAAATTCATTCAAAAGAGGCACACATTTAAACAGAAGTGGCACAAAATACTTCAGACAAAACAGTCTGGCAGAGGACCATATGGAGGTGATTTTGTGTGCTCTTTCCACTTCTCTTTCAATGGATAATGTAAAATAGTCCACTTTACAGTTACAGGTGGAAACCAGGCTGGAGTTGACCTTGTTTTGATACAGCTCTTCCAGTTTTATTATGTAAATCATGTTCTTCTTATGCCAAATAGAAGTTTTCAAGTAAAATTTACATTAGAGAACTGAGGAAGGAAGTTTATATCAAAACAAGGCCATCCTCAGCCTCAATTTCCCTCAGAAGCTGGGATACTAAGCCCGCAACTGTAAAATGGCCTATTGGATGAAATGTTGATCACAAAAAATAAATAAATAAATAAATAAATAAATAAAAATTTGTGGGAAAATAAATATATAATTTACAGAAAGAAATGGAAGGCTTTAGTAGTTCTAATTCTTTCAACAAACATCTCTTCTTACCTGTCTTAAGGGGAAATTTCATCATCTTATGGGATGCAGTGTGTCTAAAATAAAATAACAAACTGTCAATACAACAAAAAAGATGTTTCCTTCAGCAGACGTCAAGAGTGAGCGTAGTAGGCAAAAATGGAAGTTTCATGACTGAAAACAAGAATGAATAGCATCTTAGCCAGCACGCTTTCAGCCTACCTAAGTACACTGAGGGTCGAAAAAGCGACTTAAAATAGATAATTGCATTGTAATATTTCAAGATATTATGGCCCTTGAATATCTCTAAAGTCAAAATATCACAGCGCAGTTACTAACTTGGGGATCTGTGCTTAAAAAATATGTGTATTTACCTTCCAGGAAACTTTCCCGTTGAATGGCAACCAAAACACAAATCAAAGTCATCGCACTCAGTACAGTGGTAACGTGTTCCAACGATAAAGCTGTCGCAACCATCACATTTGTATCTAAAAAATTAAATCAGTTACACAAACGCAATTAAAACAAATGTCATTATCCATCACCCCTGCCTTTTTTGCAACATTGTCTGACTGATGATTACTTTTGTGTTGTTTGAGGTTGCCATTTACTTTGCTCTAAATTTTGCTCTGCTTAACTGTACACTGTAGCTGCTCAGGTCTCAAGCCCTTTTTTTACGTTTTCAACATTCCAAACTGCCCAATTAACAAGAAAATACGGCGGGTTTTGGCGACCATGTAACCTACCAACTCGAACGCGAAATCGCTCGAGGGGCATGGTCTAGGTAGCAGGAAACACATTTCCGCTTTCACTCAGTGGAAATTGCATGTACAATCACGTTTTACCACAAACTGTCCGGATTTGTGTTTGTTTAAAGAGGAAACAAATAAACTAAGTTACTGTTAGGCATCAAACAAGATCTTCCTAGACCACCTCATATCTATGACGTCATGAGATTCTGAATGTCCGTCAGGCTTCACTCCAGCTGGAAAAAAGAAAAAACGAAGGAAACAAAGGAAACAAAGGAAAATATTAGTTTGAAAAAGTTATTAAACCGATCAGCTGCTTTCCCTCCTCAGACAAACGCACAGACACAGTGGATAAAATTCCAATCTTATCACACCATGATTTTTATTAATTCTCGTTACATTTTCAGTCGGGACTATCTCTACTATCACAGCCTTTGTACTCTATACACTCACCCAGGTCAAGTGAAACAAATGTATTTGGGATTAAAATATGAAAATATTGTAAATCCTTTTTAACAGTTATTTCTTGATTTTTTTATTTCGTTCGTTAACAGCATAAACCTGGTAAACTAAGCCAACTCACTCATGTAACAATTATTGCAAAGGTCAACATCCATGCAGTTAAGGCATCGGTATCGCCTGCCTGTCAGGGTGACATCACAGCCATCACATGTTATGACCACGTCAAGACTGTCGGAGAAGCGAGCCACAAACAAATGCATTCTCTGAATAACAAAACAGCAGAATTAACAGAATTATCAAAACAACGTGACGTAACAGTGACACGACTCATCAAAACAGGCTTGAGTACTGATGTAAGACACCGTGAGCATGGATGCCTACAAAAATTGGAAACACAGAACGCAGCAGTATTCCTTAGCGCCAACCTGCGCAAATAGCATACTATTCATTGGCTAATCAGAGAGCGCGCCTCACTGCAGTTCTTTCATAAAACCAGATGATTCTTGTTAAGGAGGCTGCAGTTTCATGGCTGTTGTCTAGTTTGTTTTGTTAATATTGCCAATTACAGTCCCTTACACGCTATGAAACTTAACGTTAACGAAGAAATTGCTTACCCACAGCTTCCTGTTCAACAAATATGCTTCCCAAGCATTGTATCAAACGTTACTTAAACAACAAAAATGAACTCTGAAAAACTGTGAGGCGGAAAAGTTTTTCAAAAACCCACAATTTCAACCCGTTTAAATCTTCTTGAAGTTTGTCCATCCGCGCCTACTTTTGTATTTATAAATACCTTCTGTTGGTGTTTTGAGCGATTATTTTCATGTTTCACTCAATTTGGTGGCGGTTCCTACGGCTAGAATTTTTACGAAAGCCGTGACACAGCTCCTTGAATTACTTTATCGAACTGTCTATACGATGCTTGGTTACCAACCCTTCTCTGTTGGTCTGTCTGTGCTAAAGTCCTCATGCCTTCAAACCAATTATCAAAGTTTTCTTTAGCTTCATCCAGCCATTTATTGCCTTCTTCATAGTGTTCCAGTTCTTGCTGATCATTCATGTCCCTTACATCGTGTTTCGGGTGCACAACGGTTGCTGGGGTAAATAAAATGAGAAAACTTCAACGTTGAGTTTCAAACAATTGTACTTTGTATATTATACTCAGAATTTTTACTTCCTCCGGGAAAGTTTTAACTAAGTCTTGTGCTGATTCAAAACAACATCTTAGAACCTATTTTGCAATTTTTTCTACTTATATCTACATCCAACTGCCGCCATTTCAATATAAGCTACATTGACTCCCACGCGTGTTTGTGACATGTTTAACTGATTTTTTTTCTCTTTTGTCTGATGATAGAAATACAGAAAAAATGTCGCCGGTTAACCTTACTTTGCAAAACAGATCCGATAAAGATAGGGATTAATTTCACCTCAAAATCTCTGGTCAAAGTAAAGCAAAAGAAACCTAAACCTGCAGTAAGGCTTTGAAGCAGCTAAAAGTTCAGCTCTATTAAGCTTAAGCCCACTCGGCGGCAACAGTTTTAAGTTTCTAACCTTTTAATGTGTCTAGCAGGAACTCTGGCAGATGAACATCGAGAATGAAAGTGTGATCGTAACCCTACGAAGACAACACAAAAATAAAAACTGTTTAAAAACTTGACAAGGAGGGAGAAACAAAATTACGCAAAACTCCTTGTGTCACAAAGCAATGGATAAGAAAAATAGCCGAGTTCCCGGAGGTAAATTAAAAAAAAAAACCCTATCAAAACATAATTCAAGAGAACCTTTTGAACGTTAATGTTTGAGTTGGTTATTACCTGACGTGCATGAGAGGCGTCCTCATTGTAAGACTGTTTGAGCAAGCAGTGTCAGAAAGCACCGAGGATGGTGATAAAAAACGAAAAGATGGAAGCGAACGTGGACCACCAACGCTTAATAGCAATCAGCGGAAAGAAAAATGGACAGGTAGATTATAATCGAAGAGAGACAAACCTTCCACTCTGTATCGAGTAGGTGTAGAACAAACGCTCGCAAACAATGAAATGCAGCAGAACTTGGCCTACAAAAGCATCAGAAATTCGAAAGATTACGTCATTGCATAAGGCCATCAACTAGGAAAATAACAATGAGAATATGAATTCTAGAAACATTCAACATAGGAGACAGTCTCTCTTCAGTCAGCAAAGGAAAGACCAGTACTGACGCACCTTTGGCTAGAACCTTGTGTATGGTAAGATTTAACTCCATCTAAACATCTTCTGACCAGTGCATAGTAGGCACGTCGAACTTTACTCTCCAAACTTAAGCCGCATCCATCAAGATTGTCTGCATAGTGGCTGCCGGAACAGAAACAGCATAGCTACGTAAATAGTGCGCTTTATATAATCTTAAAAATGCTGTGTCTGGTGTAACAGAGAATTTATTTGTTTATTTGTTTATATTTTTTCTCTCGAGGTGTCAAAATAACTGTAGTAACACTAAACAGCAGCTTACCTTGGGAAGTATTTTTGAGATGACAGAAACTGTTGTAAAAAGAGAACAGCAGGGGCCTGTACAGAATGCAAAACAAAAGAAAAAGGATAAAGCAGAGAAAATTATTTTGCTTCTTGGATGCTGGTCTGTGTTTCATGTCTAGGTATGTCCTGCGACCTTTCCAGTCCTATAACCACTTATTTTTAGTGCTTCCTTTTCGTTCTCTTTACATCGCGTTCAACATGTCAACCCCCTCTTCCTCTCAAACAAAAACTACCTCCTTGCTTGCCTCGAGCTTGAGTACAACATAAATGTGAGTATCGCACGTACCTGGACAAGATCTGTTTCGGACGAAATGCGGAGGAACTCAGCAGCAAATAGGTAAATATCAGCTACAGTGTTAGCATGTTCCACTCTCTGCTTAAGCAGGGCTTGTGTCCTTTATGAAAACATAAAAAAAATATCACAACAAAAGGTTTATCTCACTTCATGAAACATTATTTACTCTAGTATTTACGGAAGTATGAAGATTTAAAGACCTGAATACACATTAGTTATGTCTTCAATAAACACGAAAGTTACCTTTCATGAGAATAAGAATCATTTGTCACAAAGTCCAGAATCAGTTTAAATGCAGGGTGCTTGTCAATGGTCCGGATTTCCTCAACAGACAGTGTTCTCTGCGGCAAAAACGTAAAATAAGTAATGGAGGTAATACTACATACAGTCTGAAGAAGATTCCTACAGCGGCCTCGAGGTTTAAAAGGAAAGGTGGTAGGTAGAACTGAGGTCATAGCCTTCTGCGAGTATCACAATAATACCCTTTAATGTATGGGCTCACATGAGCGGCGGCTTCACCTGAACGTAATTATACAAGTATCTTTTGTTTGAGAAGCACTGAGAGTGTAATTTTAGAATATGTGTAGGTAGATAACACTAGAAGGTAGTTTTTTTATGGTAAATATTAAACCCTTAAAGCTTAATTTTCCAACACAAATTGAAGAAGCTGACGCTTCTTACTCAACGAGCACATGAACTAAAGCATATTTTTGGCGGGCACTAGCAGTGATGTGCTCCAATGCAAATATGCTGAGAGGAGCATAATACGTCTATCACTCTCAGGGCCAGCTGGATAAGGGACTGGACACTACTAACTCAGTGATAGAGTTCTGGTACTAGTTTATCGCATTGTGTTTGTTTCATTTCGTCCTTTCATCATTCTGTCAGGTAACAGTCAATTAAAGCTGCTTATTTAACTTTGTCCGTAAGTCAATGGACTCCTATCTAAGATGAGAGGATAAAATGAAACTAACACGATGCGAAAAACAAGTATCAGATATATATCAAAGGGTAAGTAGGGTCCAGTCCCTTATCTAGCCGTGAAACTATAGACTTATGTCCTGATGAAAGCGCAAGTAATCGAGAAGCCGTTCGTGTAGCACGTGCAGTTCGTACTAAGAGCCCAAACTTAAAAGATTATTATGGTATCACTTGAAATTATCCGTAGTTAAATTACCAAAATCAGTTCAGTGGTCAGAGTTTTCACTAACCTGTCTGGGTCCTGATAAGATGCTTCCTCCATGTTCAGAAGATGATCGTTGCCAAGATGACTTCCTGTTTAACCACTTGGAGCGCCTGTTCTCTCTTCCCTAAAGCAATGTACACAGTTAATACAGGAAGTAAGCAACCCAAAGCTATGTACAAATACTCTGCGGAAAGCAGAGGCCCTTCCTCCTTACTTATGTAGGGAGATCGAACGGCTATTGTAACAAGACATTGTAACGAGGAAGTACCTCGGCGCTTTTGTCAGCTATTCTTTGCAGCCCAGCAAACTTGAGAAGGAACTGAGCTTTTTCCTTGCAAGCAATCACTGCAAACAAATAATGTAAAGAACATAAATAGTGGTGAACTGTATCAAGGTCTCAGTTTTGAGGAATCATGAAAGGAGCCCGGGAAGCAGCAGCAGCTTACCAGGGCTGTCTGGATCTATTTTCTGTGGTGGGCTTTTATCATTGTTAGACTCTTCTTCAGCTTGTAAAATGAGACGCTGACGACGATCAACCTGGAAATTAAACCAACATTTACAGGATGACTGCAGAACAAGGTGAGCAGCTTGATACACGGATTTTTGCGACACGACCACTTGAAAGAGTGTTAACGAAGACTTAACAACCACGACGAGGACGGAAAAGAAAACGGCCCTTAAATCAAATAAAATTAAATAGGTGTAATACTCCAGCTGTCATGAGTAGCCAATAAATCGATAGATTGAAAAGTACTGATATCGGCAAGGAGCGCCGCCATGTGCAAACACTGCAGTACAAGTTTTGCGGGGATCACAGAATTTGCCCTCTATCTCCATAATTGCCATCGCAAGTGATTTAAAGAAACAGAAACAATCTTAACAACAACAACAACATAACTTTAACAAGTCTGTTGCATGTGCGCTTCATAGTTTGGTACGTTCTGAAAGCAGAGACGTCAAGTAATGAAATGTAAGGTTCTAAGGAGAATTTAGCTCGTCTTGGCAATTTGTACTTTCTATCTTTGATATAAAAGTCGTTTCCACGATTTGAGCTTTAAGACACCCCTTTCAAATAAATGAATTTTCCAAAATAAAAAAGCACACATTTCATTTATAGACATTTTTCATGGCGGGCGCAGTAGTAGAGCTTGCTTACCAGTACACGCCTAAGTGACTCAGCTGTTAAATAAGCTTCTTGGACGCCCTCTGGAACAGCTTCTGGTGGTGTGTTTTTAGCTGAATACATTACACAAATGAAAAATCAGTCATTGACTCAATCAATCAATCAATCAAGCTACAAGAATTTTTAAATGAGAATGAGTATCGCAAACTGTTAGTTTTTGAGTTAAAAGGTAAGAGACAACGAAAGATAAATCGATTAAAATCTGATCTATTTTAACTTTGCTGGCACTTTTAATTAATAATCCTTCAAATTAACCTTCGGGACCTGTTACATAGAAGATTCACTTTTGATACAACGTGGCAAAAGAGAGCTAAAAACAGCCAAAAAAAAAAAAAAACTTACAAAACAGCACTATTTGGTCCCTCAACTCCTGAGAATGCCACACAAGAGCAGCAAACACAGCATTTACAGCTTGGTCTACCAGAGGACCTCCTATAAAGGGCCCAGGAGCCTTTTCACGACACCTGATGAAAGGATACCCAAATTAATATTTACGCATCAAGTAATAAGGTTATTCTAACTTTCGAGTCCGTCGGACGAAAGCTTTCAACCATCATTCAAATGGAAATGAACAGTACTTCCATGAGAAGATGACATTTGTATGTGGTGTAGTTAATAGAGAGGAGAAGTCGTTACGTCACGTTGCCATGGTAGCAAAATTTCTGGATCTCAACAAACCGTGGTCTTTCCAATATGACAGGAAAAGCGAAAAAAATGACAAGTAAGACTTTCCAGAAACAAAACAGCAACCCATAATTTTCCTGCATCGTTCAACGTGTAAATGGCCGTCTCTGTCAAGAAAGATTGTTAATGATATATGAAATAAATCATATATGAACTGCGGAAATGAAATGAAAATGAAGAAATGATCGACGCAGTGAACACAATTCATGCAATTGCGTAAAGAAGCCTTAAAAAAAAATTCAGGACTTTAACACTCATTTCTTTCACGGGAACATATGAACCCACAATTGACCTGCTCCCAACGTCAGTGGCTTCATAGCTCAGTTGATAGAGCATCGCACCGGTAATCGCGAGGTCACGGGTTCAAACCCCGTTGAAGTCCTGAATTTTTTTCAGGCTTCTTTACGCAATTGCATAAATTGCGTTCACTGCAACGATCATTTCTTCATTTTCATCAAGAAAGATTGTTGAGATCCAGAAATTTTGCTACCATGGTGACCTGACGTCACACTTCCCTTCTCTATTTTGCTATGAAGTGTTAATTTCTTGAGTCCGGTAAAAATCGTGATCTATGAAACTGAATGGAGGAGTGGACGTTTCTTTAAGTTACTGTCGCTCACGCGAACAATTTTACTCACTTCGCTATAAGTTCTTCCATTGTCACTTCAGGCGGTCCTTCTGTTCTACCAGTTATGGTGTGCAAGAATGAGTTGACCGAATTCTCGACTGGATAACTTGTTGTTGCCTGTGGGAAAAATCAAGACTGATACTGTTGAAGGTGAAATCTGTTCTCCAGTTAAAACACTATTCAACCTACAATCCTGGCCGAAAGGTTTTGGGACACCCCCCCTTTTCAACGTGTTTTTATATGGAATTTGCAGCTAACCTGCAATACACACTCATAAACACGGCCTTAACAAGATTCCTCCCCTCCCCACTCCTCCTCGAACAAAGTCGAGGTCCTGTAAAAGTTGTTTGGCTTGTAACACCCAACACTGTTCAAGGGGAAAGGGGGATCAACATGAAATACATTTTACTCATCTAGGATTGCAGTAAAAGTATGATTTTGAATTTTTTTTTCCTCTCCCTTGTATCATTCATAGGACACAAACGAAATTCTGGGTACATATATATATTCATGGAGAACATTGCCAGCTATGGATCAAGGCCGCGGTTCTTTGCTGCTTGTTCATCGAGGACTCCGTATTTGACAAACTGTCACAAGCCGTAAAGGGATAAACGGGTCAGGTTAAAAAACCCGCGGTGGTGCTACGTTTGTGGTGGAGGGAAACACAAACAGCTGTCATTCCGAGAACTATTTCTGTTGGTAAGAAAGAGCTTGCCGACGAGTCTAGCAAGTCCGCCTTCTCGCAGAGTCTTAACAATTACAGCTCCCTATTGTTTCGTGATATCGCTAAGATGGACTGCCGCTTACTGTAACGCCGGGATGGTTTATCTTGGCTTCAAATGCAAGTGCAGCCTGGAAAGGAGTACAAATATCTACCTAGAAGGGGGCGGGGGGGAGGGGGGAGCAGGAGGGAGCGGCCAACAAACCCTGCTCTGTCGCTTCTCACTAATCCCCACCCCCTCACCTACGGTTTATTTCAAACCGTCACGGCCGCCCAACGAGAGCTCGATCTCGACGACGATCTTACCGATCAAGATGGGAGGGTGTAAACAGTCTACCCAGAGTCGTGTGAAGGCAGTCTTGTTATACTATGCAAAATTCTTTAGATCTAGTAGAACTGTAATAATATTCCTTTAAAAGTAGGACATGACGCACCGTAAAGCCACTTAATACTCAGTTAAAGCGGTTTTCATTTGACTGTCGTAAAACCAAAACCAAAGTAAATACACTAGCCAACCAAAGGGCGTAGTAGAACCAAAACCAAAACCAAAACCAATGACTTTCGACAGTCAAGTGAAAACCGCTCTAAAATCACTGAAATGACTTACATGGTGACCAGAAAGAGACCTTTGAAGTTTTCCGGTCATGTATCCTCCACGGAAAAGAGTGGTCCAGATTTCACTGTGAAGTAACTTGGTTTCTTCTTCATTGTCAGCATTTGACGGAGTTAGGGAGGCTAAAATTCATAGAGAAATGTTGTGAAATATTTAATAATCGTTTGATCATGTTAAGGCGTCTATTTATTGTGCCAATTTGTTAGCCGCCATATTAGCTGTTGTAAGGTTGATTACCTTTTCTACTGTCCAAGGCAGCACTACAGAGCTGACCAAACAAACGAGCCATCCCCAGCTGAAGATCAAAAATCCATGATAACGCAACATCTGGGGACCCTTTAGCAGTCACCTGTCGACATTCAACAGAATCAGTTACTGCCGAGTGACGACAATCAAGCAGCTTTGCGGGCAATAATAATAATAACGGTACCAAATCGCCGATAATTCCTTATCTTGTCAGCTGGTGCTAAACAACTTTCTACGCTTACCGTGAACTTGTAACCCCATTCATTGTTGCTTCCATCTGAATGAAAATTAAAAAGCAGACGATTCCCAGCTTTGAAGTTAACGCTCTGCCGAAAAAGGAAGTGCTGATAAGTATTGCAAGATTTAAACTTACGAGAGACAAATAAAGCAAGTTCGAAAATAGCACATAATCATAAATTTGGATTTTCACTGAAGAACACCATTCTTAACAAAACATTGTTAATCCTACCTTTGGCCACTTATCTGTGTCAACTTTTTGATCAAATCGTTTCTTGTTGCCATTTGAATCTGTAAATTCCAAGTAATCATATCTAGAAGAAGAATACAATCATTCAGAAGTACTATAACAACATTTACTTCAATTAGCACAGGAAAACTGGCTGTAGAGTGCCTCTGTGGTATCTTAAACTTTAAAAGGCTTC
The DNA here is from genome assembly GCF_958299795.1 of Porites lutea. Classification (NCBI taxonomy): domain Eukaryota; kingdom Metazoa; phylum Cnidaria; class Anthozoa; order Scleractinia; family Poritidae; genus Porites; species Porites lutea. The sequence continues at coordinate 657,389 of NC_133206.1, forward strand.
TAATTTGGAATCCAAAAAGCGGACAACGAGTTAGCCAGCTGGCTTGATTTTGGTTTTTAATACTGTTATCGATTGAGGTAAGAAAATGGCTGTGTGGTCAGAGCAGCATCTACAAAATGAGCTAACAAATCCTAATACAAAAATAAGTACGCAAACCTTCTTTCTGTTTCACAGCGAGAATCAAAATCAACCGTGAATTCAGAACAGCCAGGACAGCTAAACACCTGGAATAAATTGTTGAACCAATAAGAAATTAATACAATATATTATCATCGTTTTTAAGCCTGTTTACAACAAACTAGTGTATTTTCAAGTAAAAACCACAACAACAACAACCTACACAAAGTTATAGCATGATGATTTTTTATTCTAACTATTTAACTTGTGAGCCTAATTCCACGATGTTTCCATTCTAATGGCAAAACGTTGTGAAAGTCTTACTCAAATCGTAGGATTTTACAAAAAGGAAATTTGAATTTTTGTAATTTCGTTTTACTTTGGGAATTATTAGGGGTTAATTTAATTTTATTTTAAGTCAATAGAAAACTTGGCAAACCATTTTTATGTCTTGGTTGTTCTCGTAATTGTGTAACGATTCAACTTCCCAAGTTCTTAGTACTGTCTGTCCTTGGGTCTTGTTCCATTCTTCAGAATCAATCTGAAATAATGCATGCAAAACAACATTTAAAAAATACACTCTTTCCAAATGTCTGTAATTAATTAAGTGTGAATTGAAACTGCCACAAACAAGAATATTGCAGCGTTACCTTAAAGAAAAGCTCTGGATATTTATTTGAAAACCTTTTTAACTCGAGACAAACAGGCTGTAGACTTCTCAGTACCGGCATGCAGATGGCGTCCACATTTGTAAACAAGTTCAGAAACAGAACCTGGAAAATATTAAGAAGAGAAACTGTCGTGTTGCGAAACGACGTTTAAACACCGAAAACCTTTACAACGGTGGTAGTGCTGTGCATAGACTAACAACTCGTATGTTGCCAGCATTCTAAGATTTTGAACCACCACATCTTATTTGATAATTTCAAAGATCGTAAAAGGGCTACACTGCGCAAAATATGTCTCGGGTGATCAAAGGAAATCACCTTATTTCTGGCTTAAATCGGAACACTAAGATATGTCAGTGTTAAAATTGATATTTTGTGTTTGAAATTTCTCTTTCATGGTACAATAACAGTCGAATGCGGCATTGTGCTCACGTCTCATTGTTCAGTGGAGAATAAGGTGCAAAAGGTTGCCTTATAGAAAATGCCTTATACAAGAATAAAGATAATTAACATACCAGCTGCCTCATTGCCGCGGAAACGTAAGAATGTTCAAGTCTGTCAATCACAGTCAGCTGGTCACGTGATTCATTCACTGCCTGCAGGGACAGAAACACTTTCTTGGCTAATATTTCAACATCTGCAAAAACAATAACAACAAATGAAAGACTGATTAATATGCCATTCTAGGATCAACTCTTTTTTAGCTTATTGTAGTGCAACGTTAAAATCCAAGTGTAGTAGTATACAATAGGTTATGTCAGATCTAGAAAAAATGTAATGAAGTTATAGAAATGAGATGCAATGATTTTTTTTTTCTCTAATATCGCCGAACTGGACCGTAACGTACAAGTATGAATGAAAGACTGGCAAGTGACGCCAAATATAGAGAACGAGAAGCCTTGCAAAAACAGACGGACAATTCAGATTCCCTTTACACTTAACTGACTTTGAAGTTTTTAACTCTAACAAAATGGGCAAGCAGACAACGCAACGTCAAATGAGGGGGAGAAAGCGCGCGAAAGGGACTGAACGCCACCTCCGTTGCTCAAATTGCAGTTCTGTCATTGCTCAAGTTGGCTTTCTGATCTCCGCGAACCGTCATCACTTTTGTCACGTTTTCTTTCCTTAACTTTCGGAAAATATTAACTGCACTTACAGTCTGTTATAAGAGAAGTAGCGACGCTGTGCCCAAAAGAACTTCCATCTCTAATCTGTACGTTGCACCATGTTAATAGACTTCTTTGCATGGCACATAGTAACTGAACCAGGTTTGATGCTGACTCGCTGTGACCACTCTCCTCTGACTCCAAGCAATGAAGGCACTAAAAATTGACATTTAACTTAACTTTTAAAAAGTGGCCAAAGCTATCTTTTAAAAAATCAGATTAGACTCATGATCAATGCTGATTCGTGGAATAAATACAAATTCACAATGATCATACCTACCTCTTGAAATGCTACAGTCAAAAGTGTGGTCATAACAGCTAATACAGGACCACAGTCAAACCCCTCCTGCAACATAAGAGTATACTTTATATTCATTACCACTGTACAAAGGAATATTTAAAAACGTTTCAGAGGATAGCTTGGTGGCAACACTTTCAAAACCATTTTGGTTTAAAACTCATTCTCTGATACCAGGAATTAAAGTTTTCAAGTGTACCATGTAACCGGTTAGGCGTGGAGATTTTATTTAAAGAGGGGGTAACAATGACAACTGATAAACTTGTGACCCTCTATTAAGCGAAGGAGGTATACATTATTCAGAAAAAATTGAAATTGAGATTCAATATGAAACAAAAACGCACAAATAAAATACTATTACTCCTGCAAGACGAAAAAATTTTGTTAAGGCTTACATTGACTCAGACATGGTAAAATCAGGCCAGACAATTGAATTAGCAACATCTTTGTGATAAGTAGTCTACCATTTCAATACAGCCGCCAGCTATAATAGCTCCCCGCAACGCACCCTTTCTACTACCTAGCCCTGACTTTAATTTGAACAGTCACGTTGAACTGTCGATCACTACATGTGAACAAAATTCTTTTCAAAGGATAAGTCAAAGTGACTGATAAAATAGGCTTGTAAAACCATAGATTGGTGGAGATACCACTTGTGACATAAAATGAATTAACAAGGGTGGCCATTCCGTTATGATAATACATGAACATACCGCAGTGACATTATCAGGAAGTCCTAAGAGACCGCTGGCATCTTTATTACTAAAGAATCTACAGAGCGACTCAAATGTGAGTCCAAGAGATGCTGCCTTCTTCTCCTCCATCACTTGATCCACCATTGACAATAAGTGGTTTCGTCTCGTCTGTGAGTCCGGAAAGAAAATCTCCGCTCCTGCAACAGCAAGAACCAGGAAAGTCATCAGTTCCACTCAAAAGTTCACGTTTGGTAACACTTTGACTTAAAAAAAACCGCATAAAGACCTTTCCACTTGTTACAGCTATCCATGAAGTAACTGAGAAACTACACTAGCGTTCGAATAGTAGAACTACAAACATGGACAAAAGTCTAGGGACACTTTTGCTTTTCTGGGGCGTTTTCCAGCTTTCCGATTCACATACGCCCAGCCCCTCCCCTCACCTCGCAAACAAATTTGGACGAGTGTATCCAGAAATTTTCCCTAGTTTCAACTTTAGGGGGTGGAGGGGAGGGGGGGGGGGAGAACTGCAAGACAAGATGTTGCTAATTAATGCAGCTACAACTGGGTAAATCTGGAAAAATTCAAGCTTGATGCGAGTTGATTTCACAGAGAACGGCTTTATATCAAAATAGGCTATTTACCCTCTAGTATGATCAGTTTTGAAATCTCATAAATCTTTTTATCATAAACATCTTTATCGTCGTCAACAACTTCACACAAGTAAGAAAAAATCTTGGAGGAGAGTTGATGCTGCTGCAGAAAAGAGAAGAAAAATATATTATTTTTGTAGCTAAATCTCGTGAGTCAGATATCCACAACATCAAAGACTGCAGACACATAATATCCCAACTCGACTCTGGATAAACTGAATCTGAGGTTCGAAGGCATAACAAATGTCGACCTGTTGATATTTCAGGACAATTTAAAGATGTTCTTACAGTTTAACGTTGCCATAATAATGATTTGATGCACTAAAACAATTAATCCTAGCAAGCCATGCAAGCCAGTCTAAATTTGCATGGAACCTTGGTGGCATTCTATGTAGATGCAAAGAGTGTGTTTGTTTTTTCGTTTTTGGTGTCTTTTTTAAATAACGACATTGCAGAATAGCGATACCGTCTCCAATAGGCGAGATGAAAGCAGTGTTCTCAATTAGCGATTAGTACTTTACACACTAACATTTTAGTAAAGGCAATAGTTTCAGTAACCACACCTTTTCAAACGCGGCTTTATCGGAGGTATCAGAAGCTAAATCCCTGAGACCAGACTTGAGAAAAGGAAGGCTTTGGTATAACAGACGAAGAAGGAGCAGACTCGCCACAACTACTTTCTTGTGTTTCAAGTCCCTATAAACCAAAACAACAGGACTGGTAATTTACTGACCTGAAGAAATGTTACGAAGAGTGACAAAAATAAGAACTGAGAGATGAAATGAAGTTGCTTTGTTTCATATGCCTAACTAAGTGGATGAAGATATGAACGAAGATCATCGCAGTTATGGACGTAACCTTTGCAGTTGCGAAAAGCGAGCCAGAAAAGAAAGGTCAAGGGTTCGAATCCCGTACGAGCCTGAATTTTTTTTGAGGCTTTCTTTTCGCAACTGTGAAAGTTGCGTCTATAATTGCTATGATCTTCTTTCATATAATTCTTCACTCCGCACTCAGATATTCATAACTACATGGAATATATTAATTATGCAAATTTATATCTTTTGCTAGTTGTGCACGTGCATATGAAACTTGAAAACAATACCAGTGAATAATGAGGACGCTCGCTTGTAAACACAAAATCTGGGGGAAAAATTGGTTATGTTTGAGGCCCTATTTAAAAGCCTTCCCTGTTTTCAATGTTCTTGAAACTTGCACGGAATTTTTCTTGACGATTGATCTCGGGATTGTCGAATTTATAAAAAAAATTATCGAGCGGTTTTTGGAAAAATGCGAAATTTTTAGGCATGGACCAAATTACCTCCAAAAACTGTATCAAAAGCAGCTGAATACAAGTTAATAAAATTATTCTTACTCGCGATCGCCCAGAGCAATTCCCCTCTTTTTTTGTATGCAGTTTTGAATGGAATCAAACCACTATGAGATGAAGCTGCGATTCCAAAGCTTATCATTTTCTTAAAATATTAGCGAATTTCGCGGCTAGCATGCTATTTCACT